>NC_079192.1:404024161-404329161 GCF_029499605.1 Hyla sarda
TTCTCCGACCACAGAAGCGGATGACGTCAGTATATGTCACCCATATTATGACATCGCCCGCCATGGCATCATCCACGTCGCTGGTGAGTCCTGACAAGCACCGAACCTCATGCACGATAAACTCGGATTAGGAGAATTTGTTTTTGTTTTTCACACTATAGGACTATCATCTCCTTCATCAGCTGCTGTATGCTACAGAGGAAGTTGTGTAGTTCTTTCTAGGCTGACCACAGTGCTCTCTGTCTGTGTCAGGAACCATCCAGAGCAGGAGAGGTTTCCTATGGGGATTTGCTTCTACTAGACAGTTCCTGACACGGACAGAGGTGTCACTGTCATCAGACTGGTAAGTACTGGAAGGATTAAGATTTTTAAATGGAAGTAATTTACAAATCTGTTCGATTCGAAAACATTTGTTTTCCTTTGGAGTACCCCTTTAAATGGATGGCAGTAAAATCCAGGAATTGTAATATTCTGGTTGCGTACTGTGCTGTCGCCCCGGTGTAGCATTCTCCTATACCTACTATGGACGCTCCGGCTCCGGTGAATGTTTGCGTTGTATCCTGTAGGATTAGCAGCCTCTTACATGTAATCCAAACAAGCCTCCCGCCTGGTAATGGCCTTTGAAGCTAGAAAGATTTTTCGTTTTTCGGCGAGCTCAGATCAAAGCCCGGGAACCTGCGCAGAACCACCAAAAATAGTTTGTTTTCATTAACCTCTGTGGTGCTGGGATAACAAGCGGCTTTGATATTCTCAATACTTTGTTGTTTATCGAGTAGACGTTACAAGCCCGGCGAGTGTGGACTGGAGTAAGGGATATTGCGGTATATGATTCGCTTTCAAAGGATTGACTCCAGGTCTGGTTTGGGGTGGGGGGGGGGGGGGGGGGGGGTGAAACTATCCAAGACCCTAAGAAGCCCCCAAAGACTGAAGCACGGGGATCTTACCTTTAACCATTTCACTGCCCTATACCACCGGATTAACCCAGGTCATCTAGGTGAGCTGATTAAACTAATAGGTGGGTTGGTGTCAGTTCACACTATGTGCATTTTTGATGCGTTTCCTTTATGTTTAATTTTTTTTTTTTTTTTTTTTAAAGAGAAATATTTTTGAGAGACAAATTGCTACAAGGTGAAAGTGATTTCACCTATAATCACTATTGAGGTGTTTTATAAAGAAGTGAAGTCTTAAAGGGGTACTCCACCCCTAGACATCTTATACCCTATCCAAAGTATAGGGGATAAGATGTCTGATTGCGGGGGTCCCGCCGCTGGGTACCCCCGCAATATAGCATGCGGCACCCACCTGTTTCTTGTCCGGAAGTGCTGGAGGGTCTGGGTCCCATCCACGGGAACGGAAGTTCGGGCCGTCACTCCCCCTCCTATAGACTTGCATTGAGGGGACGGGGCGTGATGTCACACAGGGGCGGAGTTGTGACGTCGCGGATTTCCGTTCCTGTGGTCGGGACCCAGACCCTCAAGCACTTCTGGACAAGAAACAGGTGGGTGCCGCATGCTATATTGAGGGGGTCCCCAGAGCTGGGATCCCCGCGATTAGACATCTTATCCCATAAGATAAGATGTCTAGGGGTGGAGTACCCCTTTAAATTCTTACAGTTGCAGCAAAACTGCCAAAATTTATGAAAAAATTTATTTAAAAAGTTTAGCATTCGAACATTGGGGGAGATTTATCAAAACCCATCCAGAGGAAAAGTTGCTGAGTTGCCTATAGTAAATTTCCCCCATAGTCTTAAAGGGGTACTCCGCTGCTCAGTATTTGGAACAAACTGTTCCGAACGCTGGAGCCGGTGCCAGGAGCTCGTGATGTCATAGTCCTGCCCCCTCATGATGTCACACCCCACCCCTCAATGCAAGTCTATGGGAGGGGGCGTGACAGCCGTCACGCCCCGTTCCATAGACTTGCATTGAGGGGGCGGGAGGTCATGAGGGGGCAGGGCTCTGACGTCACGAGCTCCTGGCACCGGCTCCGGCGTTCGGAACAGTTTGTTCCAAATACTGAGCAGCGGAGTACCCCTTTAAGACTATGGGGGAAATTTACTATAGGCAACTCAGCAACTTTTCCTCTGGATGGGTTTTGATAAATCTCCCCCAATGTTCGAATGCTAAACTTTTTTAATAAATTTTTTCATAAATTTTGGCAGTTGTTTTGCTGCAACTGTAAGAATTACACATTTTTTTACTATGATTTGCACAACTGTGGCAAAAAACAAAACAAAAGATTTTTACATAAAGAAAAACGAAGAAAATTTCAGCAAAGAAAGCTATGTGTGAACGCAGCCTTAGAAGCTGTGGATAATTACTATGTATCCTGATCTCATAGAGATGAGGCTGGATGGGAAGGTTTATAACTACTAGATATCCTGATCCCATGGATATAGCAGTAGCAGTATACAGATAGAGCTGGAGGTGAGGTGCATAACTACTATATATTCTGATCCCATAGAGAAAGCAGCAGCAGTATACAGATGGAGGGGAGGTGAGTAACTACTATCTATACCAATCTCAAAGAGAGAGAGCTGGGAGGTAGCAAGAGCGATGATGTCATCCTGTAGTTCACTGGAGGTCACCCAGAATTGACCACTTCCTCTGACGCATTAAAGGGGTACTCCGGCGCTAAGACATCTTATCCCCTATCCAAAGGGGGACCCCCGTGATCTTGCACGCAGCACCCCATTACCATCAGCCCCGGAGCATGTTCGCTCCGGGTCTGATCACTGGCGATCACGGGGCCGGAGTATTGTGACGTCACGTTCCGCCCCCTCAATGCAAGCCTATGGGAGGGGGCGTGACATCTGTCACGCCCCCTCCCATAGGCTTGCATTGAGGGGGGCGGAGTGTGATGTCACAATGCTCCGGCCCCGTGATTGCCAGTCATCAGACCCAGAGCTAACATGCTCCGGGGCTGATGGTAATGGGGTGCTGCGTGCAAGATCACGGGGGTCCCCCTTTGGATAGGGGATAAGATGTCTTAGCGCCGGAGTACCCCTTTAAGCACTATGATTTCCTGTAAGTCAGGCTGGTGGTCACATGACCCAGTTTCAATTATGAAACACATGGATGCAGGTGTGCTGGGATGAAACAAGTGGCACTGAAGGACTATTGATGATGAGTGTACATGATATGGGCAAGAAAAACAGAGTGCTCCTTTACCACACAAAGAATACACATACAGCACCCACACAAGACTCATAGGATAAGGCCTTGACAAAATATTCTGTCCCCTGTGGATCTTCGAGGATTCTTTTCTTTTGGATGTAAATGTCATACGTGGAAAGTTTTGGAGTAGATGAATCTGAATACCAAATATTTCAGCCTTTATGCTGATACATTGTGGTGCGCACAAGGAGAATATGAACAGTAATGGGGTTATTTGGGGGGGGGGGGGGTAGTAGTCCCTTAAAGGGGTACTCCAGTGTAAAACTTTTTTTTTTTTTTTCTTAATCAACTGGTGGCAGAAAGTTAAACAGATTTGTAAATCACTTCTATTAAAAATGGTTAATCATTCCAGTACTTATTAGCTGCTGAATACTACAGAGGAAATTATTTTCTTTTTGGAACACAGAGCTCTCTGCTGACATCACGAGCACAGTGCTCTCTGCTGACGTCTCTGTCCATTTCCGTGCTGGAAACATCCGGCATGGAAATTCTGCCGTGTGCACAGCACAGCAGAATTGCGTTGAATTTCAAGCGGAATTCCGCACGGAAATTCCGAGGTGTGAACATGGCCTTAAAGAAGATTTGTACTCCTTGACCATTATCCCCTGACCACTGGGACCCCCCCCCCCCCCTGTGATCTACCGTACGGTGACCCGGCATTGCGTGGCTAATGCGAGTGTTCTCGATCTCACTGAGGTGGACAACACGCCCCCTCTATGTATCTCTATGGGAGAAGCAGAGATGCAGCATTCATGCTGTATGGAAGGGGCGTGTCCACCTCAACGAGGTTGACGACACTCGCATTAGCCGCGCAGAGCCACGGCAATGCCGGGTCCCTTTACTTCAAAGGGAGTTAGGATTGCAGCGGTGCTGACCAGGATGGACACAATTCAGGTGCAAGGACTTTAAACAGAACACTTTTTATTACCCAAGATGCAACGCGTTTCACTGCGCTTGCGCAGTGAAACGCGTTGCATCTTGGATAATAAAAAGTGTTCTGTTTAAAGTCCTTGCACCTGAATTGTATCCACCCGGTCAGCGCCGCTGCAATCCTAACTCCCTTTGAAGTCTGGCTTTGTTTTCTATTTTATACTAGGGAGGCTGCGGACGGGATACCTGAGTGTTCTACAAGTGCTGTCCATTGTTGTGTATCTAGTTACACAACCCGAGTTGGTAAGCGACTGCTTACTCCCTGTTTTTTTTGGGTCCAGCCCTCTGGGGGGGAGAGGGGCTTGAACTAGGGAACAACTTTTCTCAGCCTTTCCAGAAACCTCTGCATAGAAACTAGCTGGTGAGAGTGTATCATGTGACCAATGATCCACTTAATCTTACACAGAACAGACCAATGTTTTAACCCTTACCCTTCCGTAACACCTCAATGTCTGCCGTAATGCAAGTTACTTTACGGGTCTCGGGAGACTGCCTGAATAACTAGTAATCGATCTGTCTTTGATATGATCGTATATTTTGTCTTCCAGGTGATGATAACTCGGGGAGAAAAGTGATCACGTTCAGTTGCTGCCGTCTCCCTCCCTGTCACGAGATTGATCACGTCCGACTCCTGGAGTAAGTTATAGTATTTGTAACACAATTTTATGCTATAGCAGCATTTTCCAAACTGTGGGCCGGTAGCTTTTGCAAAACTACAACTCCCATGTCCTGGGCTTGCTGGGAGTTGTAGTTTAGCAAAAGCTGCTTGCCCACAGTTTGGAAACGAATGTTGTATTGTAAATAAGAAGCAAATTATCAGGTAAATGGTCATTCACCAGTCATGATTGGTCATGATTAGAGATGAGCGAATTTACAGTAAATTCGATTCGTCACGAACTTCTCGGCTCGGCAGTTGATAACTTTTCCTGCATAAATTAGTTCAGCTTTCAGGTGCTCCCGTGGGCTGGAAAAGGTGGATACAGTCCTAGGAGACTCTTTCCTAGGACTGTATCCACCTTTTCCAGCCCACCGGAGCACCTGAAGGCTGAACTAATTTACGCAGGATAAGTCATCAACTGCCGAGCCGAGAAGTTCGTGACGAATCGAATTTACTGTAAGTTCGCTCATCTCTAATCATGATCAGTACAGGTAGGTGGGATCAGCATGGGGTATATTTTAGACAAAGCTTCTTGTTGTTCTATCTAAACTCAATGTTTAGTACTCGTATCTATTAGCCCCAGCAGTGAATAGCTACAAAGAGAGTCATTGATTCAATTGAAAACTATGTCATTCCTTAATTCACCTGTGGTGGCACTGCAGGGGAATTGAACACTTGCTGCCAGGTTCCACAATAGATTGCAGATAGAGCACACAAGGGTGAGTACTACCGATCAGCCAAGTTATGGACGTATCTTGTCACAAGGTCACTTGAAATGCAGCCTCAGGTGGCGCCACCTGTTGTCAGACCAGGGGCGGCACAGAGTTGAAATGCGAAGAGCAAAAGTGATCAGCCAGTATCAGAGCTTTTAAACAGCTTTTGATGTGCTTTCCAGGTGTCCAGTGCTCCCATCGGCACCCCCATGATTAAATTGTGGGGTACCGATCTGTCAACTGGACACAATGCAACATGCATTACATTACATTACAAAAATGTTTTCAAATATAAAAAATAAATAAAGTACCCCTATAAAAAAAAAGTCATCAGCCCCTGTTCAAATGGAAAAAAAAAAACTAAAAATGATAAACACATATATTTGGTATCGCAGCATGCAGAATCGTACACACTATTAAATGCTCACATTCCCGATCCTGCGTCAATAGCGTAAATGCAAAAAATGACCAAAACTCCTAAATGAGTTTTGGTCACATCAAAAAGCTGAAAAAAAAAAGATCAAAAAGCTGAACTACGCAAAAGTTATACATAGCACTTTCGTTGATTTCGCCATGGGCAGCAGCCACTCGCACAGAGGGCCACTCCAGTAGAGGGGTCATATAGGTTTAGATGAAACAGCGCCACACCTGTCCATGGGTTGTGTGTGGTATTGCAACTCCAATCTCTAAACTAAATACTAAACTTCAATGCCATGCTCAACCCATGGCACTTTTTGTAGAAGAAAACAACCCCTACAATGTTCTGGAGATACCAAATTTAGACCTTAATCCCACCAGAACTTCCATTACATGTGACCTCCGCTTTACATTATAACTTTTCCAGGAATTTAGGTTGATATTTTTTTTAATTCTTTTTTTATCAATCTTGGCAAAGCTTCGACATGTTACAGATTATTGCCCGGGGCGCCAAGTACAAACCTGTATCCTCTAATGGCTTTCATGTCAGTAAAATGTCACATGGAGCATGTGATGCGCAGCGTGAAGATCTGCGCCGTGTCAACCTTTGTTTTCTGCAAATTGAACATAAATGAATTTGTATGATTATTTTTTTTTTTCTACAAAAATGTCTTGAAACCCCACTCGTTAATTTTTGTCATATTAGTTTTTATAATACGACATCTGAAGGAACATATTGGGGGAGATTTATCAAAACCTGTGCAGAGGAAGAGTGATGCAGTTGCCCATAGCAACCAATCAGATTGCTTCTTTCATTTTCCACAGGCCTCTTTAGAGGCCTGTGGAAAATGAAAGAAGCAATCTGATTGGTTGCTATGGGCAACTGCGCCACTCTTCCTCTGCACAGGTTTTGATAAATCTCCCCCCTTGTGTATTACTCTATGACCTCAGCGTTGCTCCGTTGTTTAGTGTGGGTTCATAGGTTATGGGCACTACACACTTAATGTCAACAAATATAAAGCATCCAGATAGAAATGTCGGATTTCTGCAAGACTCGGCAGGCAGTTATGTCTCAGGCAGATATGTAGGGCCGGCTCTGCCTATAGGCAAAATAGGCAGCCGCCTAGAGCGCTCTTTTGATGGGGGCGCCGCTCTGCCTGTTGCAAGAAAGTTAGACAACCAGCATCTGAACCACTTGCTCAGGCAACAGCATGAGGTGGAGGTTTGTTACAGTGTGTCACCCCCGTAGTAAGGTGGGGTGTGTCAAAGGGCAGGCCAATGGGCGGAGTCAAGGGGGCGGCAAAATTAGCTTTTGCCTAGGGTGGCAAAAAACCTTGCAACAGCCCTGTAAATGATTACAGGTGAGGTCTGATTAGATTCTAGATCTTGCCACAAGATGGTGTAAAAGTGCTTCCCCTATTGACCTATAAAAAAGGCTCTGAGGCTACTTTTGGGTAGTGTACCTCTTGGTGACAAATCATTGAAATTTTGCCCAATTGGAAGACTTTGAGGGGGATCTCATCCCTGGACTGAGAAGAAGCAGGATAGTCATTTTGGCATGTAATAGGTGCGGGTGCGTTGTGATTATTATTTTTTTTTTTTTCAGACGTATTAACTCTTTTCATAATTTTTTTCTTTCAGATATCTGAAACACACCTTAGACCAGTACGTGGAGAATGACTACACAGTCGTCTATTTTCATTATGGTCTGAACAGTCGCAATAAGCCTTCGCTGAGCTGGCTACAGAGCGCCTATAAGGCCTTTGACCGAAAGTAAGCTGGGAGTCATCAGACGGCTATCATAGGGGAGGTCCAGACTACTCAGCCAGACTACTGTTATATAAGGAGATCCAGACTACAGAGCCGCACTGCTGTTTTAGGGGACAGTCCAGAAGGCATAGCTAAACTGCTTTTATATAGGGGAGTCCAGACAACACAGTTTAGCTATGCCTTCTGCTGTTATAGGGGGAGCTCCAGACTATATAGCCAGGCTACTGTTATAAGAGGGAGACCCAGACTACACTACCAGACTGCTGTTTTCCAGGGAGGTCCATACTACACATCCAGACTGCTGTTTTTTTGGGGGGGAACTGCAGACTACACACACACAGGCTTCTGTTATAAGGAAAGAGGTACAGACTACACATCCAGACTGCTGTTTTTGGGGGGAACTGCAGACTACACACACACAGGCTTCTGTTATAAGGAAAGAGGTACAGACTACACATCCAGCCTGCTGTTTTTGGGGGAGCTCCAGACTACACAGCCAGACTGCCTTTTTATGGAGAGCTCCAGACTACACAGCCAGACTGCTGTTTTTGGGAGAGCTCCAGACTATACAGCCAGACTGCTGTTCTAGGGGGAGCTTCAGACTCTATAGCCAGGCTACTGTTATGGGGGGAGATCCAGACTACACAGGCAGACTGCTGTTATAATGGAAGGTCCAGATTGCAGAGCCAAACAGTGTTGAGTATGAATATTTGAAATGCGAATCTTTACCACGAATATCGGCACTTTGCAAGTTATTGAATATTTACAATATAATGATATATATTCGTTTTTTTTTTTTAATGCAAATATTTATGCAAATATCGGCACTTCCAGACTGGACACTGATCCCTCCCTTCTTTTAGGTGGAAGATATAATGGTGCATGCGCATTATTTGAATTTCATTATGAATTTTCGCATGGAAAAAAAAAAAGTCCTAGCTCCTTTTATTGGATACAGAGCTTTAGCGTTAGCATCCTGCAGCTGCCTATAGTCTAGTATGCGGAGCAGTATCTTCCGTGTAGCTTGGGTGGAGATGGCCTTTCAACCCTTTTTTATTTATCCACTTTACGGTTTCTCCATTATACTATTTCTTCTATCTGATAAGAATGCAGATCAGTATCTGGCGCTGCCTTATGTACCGAGCTGTCAGACAATGCATTTCATCTTATTGGGATGGAATACTATTAGCACACCCAGCATTTTCCGTGAAAGGCTTTGATGGCCTCTTTTGTGCCGGTCTGTTTTGCTGCCTGTTCTGTTACATGAATCTGGAAATCACAGCCCTCGAGACTTCATAGAGACTTTTTGATAAAATATAATTTCACTGTCACCGTGATACCGCAAAACCACAAATCTCAGATGTAATGTCTTCAAAGTGAGACGGGAATAATGGAGCCGAATGTGATAGCCCTACGACGGGAAGCTCGGCCATAGGATTATTGTCGACTACAACGACTGTATAGAAGTATTTGGTTATCCTAATATGACCTTGGATCATGTTATGGCGCTAAAGTTGCATTACATTTCATATGTTGACTTGTGTCCCGATCGTGTGGTGGACACATAGGTGCATGGCACATTATAGGACAAAATCACTGTAAGGCTATGTTCACACTGCGGAATGTCTATACTCCAAAAAACATCCTGTGGGGACGAAGACCCTTTCAGGGAAAATTAGGGGCTAGTAATATACTTTAAAGGGGTATTCCAGGGAAAAAATTATTTGTATATATCAACTGGCTCCAGAAAGTTAAACAGATTTGTAAATTACTTCTATTAAAAAATCTTTATCCTTCCAATAATTATCGGCTGCTGAAGTTGAGTTGTTCTTTTCTGTCTAGCAATAGTGCTCTCTGCTGACATCTCTGCTTGTCTCGGGAACTGCACAGAGTAGAATAGGTTTGCTATGGGGATTTGCTTCTACCCGAGACACGTGTCATCAGAGAACACTTAGACAGAAAAGAACAACTCAATTTCAGCAGCTCATAACTACTGAAAGGATTAAGATTTTTTAATAGAAGTAATTTACAAATCTGTTTAACTTTCTGGAGCCAGTTGATAGATAAAAAAAAAAAAAAAAAAAAGTTTTTCCTTGGATAACCCCTTTTAAATATGAGCACCAAAAGAATAATTACTAGGAACCAAAGAAAATAGTGATAGAAATTGTAACAATCTTTATTTAGACAAATACAAACATACATAAAAAATACTTAAAAGATGGCACAGTAAGATAAAATCATGGATAGCAAATGCCAAGGTAAGCCGTGACGACATGTAAGGTAACAGTCCAGGTAGAGAGACTCATCCAATAAGCAATAGTGCAACAAATAGTAAATAGAAGTAAAAAGGATATAATGCAAAAGTAAATCAAACCAATATTACCAGTACCACATGATATAATAGGCCTTACCAAGGGATATGCTCAACCCCTACATATGTTTCGCTCCTTCGAGCTTCCTCAGGGGGCATTCAAGCCTCAAGGAGCACCAAGTGCCTTCACGAAAACCATCAGCGAGTTCACACTCTCACAAGCCCTGCCAGCATAATGCTTCCCTTCAGAAGACCATAGAATTATATAACATACAAAAAGAGGACTCTTAGGACATATCTAGAGGGCCCGTTAAAGGTGTTGTTGTTCCATTAGGACAACCACTATCCATAGACACTGTTAGGATTCATATACTTCACGAAGTAGGATCCCGACCTTCAGGACCACACTCTTTTAGCAAGAAGATACCACAGTTCCATTGCACACCACAGGTAACATTGGAAATGGTGTCTTTGTCCTACTAGGTACAAGAAGAATCTGAAGGCTTTGTATGTGGTTCATCCGACCAACTTCATCAAGGTCTTGTGGAAGATATTCAAACCAGTCATAAGGTGAATACACTATCTGTATAGACTGCGTTGTGATGTTTGTGAATATACAAATTAGTGGGTATGCTATCTAAGCATATTCGACCGTCATTGTTGGGTCATTATATTTTCTGTAATATAGTTACTAGTATTGTACTTGACTAAAATGGCTCATTCTGTACCCAAATTTTTTTACTTACCAATGCTCCCCTCAGCATCCCCCCAGTATGCTACCATTCTGACAATGCCCAGGCCCTACCGACGACCACTTCCTTGTACTGTCTCGGCAATGCTCGCTACCCCAGTTCTTGGCCCCATTGATGACCTATCCCAGCCAATGATACAGTGACTGTCTGAGCAGCCTTCTCCTTGTGTCAGGGACTTCATTTAGGTGTGATAGGTTCAATTTTTTTCCATGCAAAGAAGAATGGATTTGCCCCTACACATTCTCCAGTTGCGGTCCCCAGGATAGTAACGGATTGTAGTGCTGATGCAGCAGTAGGGTAGTCAGGAACTGGGCCAAGAGTGGTAACCAGGAGAGCAGTCAGGATGAGACAGGCCAGAGAATGAGACAGGCACAAAGTCAGAAAGGGTCAAGAGGGCCAACTGAATAATCCCAAGAGGGGGCAGGAGTAATGTTCATGATCAAGAGGTCATGATCAGGTTCAATCAGGATTAGTAGCACGAGGGAATAAACCACATCAGTAGGCAAGAAATTTATGGCGGCATGTCCTATGAATTGGTTGTTGCGCCTGACGTCACCACCATGCAGCTTGAGAAGGATAGAAACATAGAATGTGTCGGCAGATAAGAACCATTTGGCCCATCTAGTCTGCCCAATAGGGGTTTCTTGATCCAGCATTGGCATTGTAGAAGGAGATATAGTGGTGGCAGGAAGAGCGGAGGAGAAGTCATCGAGTCTCCAAGCAAGTGGACACAGCAAAAGGAGCATTACATGGCGGCTGCCCAAATGACTGGCCATCCATTAATGCATGGACACACCGGGTCCACCAGAACAGGAGCCATGCCTTTCTGGCTTAAAGGGGTATTCTGGGAATAAACATTTTATCTGTCTGATCGCGGGCGTCCCGCTGCTGGGACCCCCCGCGATCTCCCTGCAGCACCTGCATTCTATGCAAGGACTGCGTCTCTAGTTTTGGAAAACTCCAGGTTTCCGGGACTGGGGACGTGATGTCACATCACGCCCCCTCCATTCATGTCTATGGGAGGGGGCGTGACTGCCGTCACGCCCCCTCCCATAGACATGAATGGAGGGGGCGTGGCATGACATCACGTCCCCAGTCCCGGAAACCCGGAGGTTTCCAAAACTAGAAATGCAGTTCCCGCATTGAATGCGGAGGGTCCCAGCAGTGGGCCCCCCGCGATCAGACATCTTTTCCCCTATCCTTTGGATAGGGGATAAAATGTTTTTGCCCGGAATACCCCTTTTAAAATGGGTGCCCATTCTATGATAGTCCTTTTAGATACCTACTTCAATCAAAACTTTATCCAGATTTTCCTTGTTATCCCTCCTTTCTTGGCAGCGATGTAATCGGCTTGGAATTGCGCAAGCAAACAAACCGTTCCACGGTCCTTTCATTTACTTTCTCCCATAGGTTCCTATGTAATTATTTTCTTTTTCTCAAGCCAAGCGTTGGGTGTGATAAGATCATCAGCCATCTCCATGGCGTAATGTGGAACACTCAGCATTCCGGAACCGTTCTACCGTCCGTAGCTCTTTCATCTTGCTTCTTGCTTCCCTCCTCGAAAATTATATTCAGCGAAAATGACAAACTCCATAGGTGCGACAAGATATAACGTAGTAATCTCCCCGTGCCAACCGCTGATAAATTAATCATGTTTGGAAACCTGCTCCGCTCGGGGTGATGACATTAACCCCTTCTGGGGAAAGCCTCGGCTGAGAGCGGCGGAAGTTCGATAAGATTCATGAACTCCCTAGAAAGTGACTCTTGTCTTGTTTTATACAGTCACAAGTTCGGCAAGAAGGTTCAGTACATGAATCACCTGAGTGACCTTCGAGAGCATCTGAGGTTCAACCGGTTGATCATCCCACAAGAAGTCTTACAGTGAGTATTACGGTAGAAATGTTATAATGTGGGGGGCTACCTGGTAACCCAAGGCTAGTTCACATTCCGGAAGATTCGGTTAGACCAATCAGAAAAGAGAAATTTCAATTCATTTTAAAGGGCACCTCTCATCAAATAAACTTTTGATATATTTTAGATTAATGAATGTTGAATAACTTTCCAATAGCATGTTAATGAAAAATATGCTTCTTTCTATTGTATTTTTCCCGATCAGTCCTGTCAGCAAGCATTTCTGACTCATGCTGGAGTCCTAAACACTCAGAGCTGCCAGCCTGCTTTGTTCACAGCCAAACAGGCTGTGAACAAAACAGGCTGGCAGCTCTGAGTGTTCTCCTTTGTGAACAAAGCAGACTGGCAGCTCTTAGTGTTTAGGACTCCAGCATGAGTCTGAAATGCTTGCTGCCACGACTGGTAGGGAGACCCCTAGTGGTCATTTCTTCAAAGTGGAAAATTAGATAGAAAGAAGCATATTTTTTAATAACATGCAATTGTAAAGTTATTCTGCATACATTAATCTATAATATGTTAAAAGTTTTTTTGACGAGAGGTACCATTTAAAGTAGACTTACCTGCACCTCTTATTATAACTCAGTGTAGGCTAATATGGCAATGTATAAAAACAGTTTTGGAAGTTAAAGGGGTACTCCGGTGGAATTTTTTTTCTTCTCTTTTTTAAATCAACTGGTGCCAGAAAGTTTAAACAGATTTGTAAATTACTATTATTAAAAAATCTTAATCCTTCTAGTACTTATTAGCTGCTGAATACTACAGAGGAAATTTTTTTTTTTTCCTTTGGAACACAGAGCTCTCTGCTGACATCATGACCACGGTGCTCTCTGCTGACATATCTGTCCATTTTTAAGAACAGTCCAGAATAGAAGAAAATCCCCATAGAAAACATATGCTGCTCTGGACAGTTCCTAAAATGGACAGCAGAGGTCAGCAGAGAGCACCGTGCATCGTGAGGTCAGCAGAGAGCTCTGTGTTCCAAAAAGAAAAGAATTTCCTCTGTAGTATTCAGCAGCTAATAAGTACTAGAAGGATTAAGATTTTTTAATAGAAGTAATTTACAAATCTGTTTAACTTTCTGGCACCAGTTGATTTAAAAAAAAAAAAAAAAAAGTTTTCCACCGGAGTACCCCTTTAAGTCATAGTGTCCCATATACAGATGTATGCAGTTAGGAGTAGGTATTCTAAGCCACATGACAATCTCACAGAGAATGTAGGTGGAACACAGGTATCGGGACACTGCTATTGCGCCACCTTGACCCATTGACCATCAGCACTCCCTAAGTCCATACCATGAGGTGGAGTACTAACGCTCTATAGCAGTGGTCTTCAACCTGCGGACCTCCAGATGTTGCAAAACTACAACTCCCAGCATGCCCGGACAGCCGTTGGCTGTCCGGGCCTGCTGGGAGTTGTAGTTTTGCAACATCTGGAGGTCCGCGGGTTGAAGACCACTGCTCTATAGGTTAGCACGCACATTACTTGTATCACCAGACCAGTTTTGAGCCCCTGATGTTTTTTACCCTAAATACTTTTTTCTAATGTCAATCGTATCATCCTATACAACCCAACGCTATATAGTCCCTATATCCACAACCCTTGTTCTCTAATTTAACCTCCTGTCACTTTCTCCCCCACCGCCCATTTCTACTTAGCCCCTGTCATTTTCCACCTAAACCATTTATCTTCTACCCTTCCTCAAGTTACTTTATACTCAGCCCTTCCCCAGGCCACTCCTATACCCTGCCGCCCTTTCACATATTACCTTTATACTCTTTCCAAAGTCAACTCTATATACCCTTCCTTTTTCTGGGGCCCGCTCCACTATAGTCAATGTACAGTTCATCCTCTTACAAATGAACAGATTTATCCGGCTTTTACAGTGTTAAACTTGAATCTTTATTGATCAAAAACTGACACATTTCAGGCATTTCACAAGCCCTTAGTCAGGGTTTACAACCATTTGGAGATACCAGAAACATATATAATATATATATATTTTTTTTGGCTACTGTTTTTTTTTAAAAGGTAAGTATGGTTATCATCGTCACCCACATTGCACACCAAATTTTTATTGCAATACCTTTTTTTTTAATGGGCATTAAAAATAAAGGAAATCTGTCATCAGTGTTACCCTCACTAACCGGTTGGTACAGGTGTGTAGTGTGGGGTGACACTGATGACAATAATACTTACCTGTCCCAGTTCCGTGGTCTCCTTGTCCCACTATCTTGCTCAATATCTTCCATTCCAGCGGTGGGCTTAGGGCAGGGGCGGGGCTTCCTGATGTCACCGCTGCTGTTTCCCCAAGCTTGCTCGCAGCTCCGCACAACAGAAAAACAGCAGCGGTGACATCAGGTAGCTCCGCCCAACAAAAGATACGGAGCAAGATAGTGGGACAATGGGACCACAAATCGGGGACAGGTAAGTATGGTTAAATAAATGTGAGTTCAAGGATTAATAATTTGTGCAATATCACAAGTACAGCAGTCAGATAGTTATATTTAGTACAGTTTAATTAAAGTTGCAGGAAGGCGTTTACACACCTATGCTTTTTTTTTTTCTCTCTCTATGCAATCAAACAATAGATTTACAAAATAATTGGACAATTCTACGTGAATATGATCTGTTTAATAAATCCTATTTAAAGGCGTAATCCAGGAAAAAACTGTTTAATTTCTTTTTTATATCAACTGGCTCCAGAAAGTTAAAGGAGATCTGTACTGCTCTGCACTTATCTCCTATCCGAAGGATAGGAGATAAGTTATAGATTGCGGGGGTCCAAGCGCTGGGGCCCCCCGCGATCTCCCGAACGGGGCAACGGCAATGTACAGGAAAGGGGGCATTCCTTCCCTGCATGATGCGGCAGCCGGCCCACCCCTCCATGTATCTCTATGGATTTCATGGAGGGGCGTGCTGGCTGCCGCGTCATGCGGGGACGGAACGCCCCCTTTCCTGTACATTGCCACGGCCCCATACAGGAGATCGCGGGGGGGCCCCAGCACCCAGACCCCCAGCAATCTATAACTTATCCGCTATCCTTCAGATAGGAGATAAGTTCATAGCACTACAGATCTCCTTTAAACAGATTTGTAAATTACTTCTATTAAAAAAATCTTAATCCTTTAGCATTATAGGTTCGCTATGGGGATTTGCTCCTACTCTGGACAGTTCCTGAGACAAACAGAGGTGTCAGCAGAGAGCACTGTTGTCAGACAGAAAAGAACTAAACTTCAACAGCTGATAACTACTGGAAGGATTAAGATTTTTTTTTAGTAGAAGTCATTTACAAATCTGTTTAACTTTCTGGAGCCAGTTGATATAAAAAAAAAAAAAAAATTTCCTGGAATACCCCTTTAATAGAAATCCTGGTTGAAAAAGATACATATGCACTTAATGACCTTTAATCACAGACATGATGAAAAACTGTGCGTCCAACAGAAAGGAAGACCCCCACCTGTTATCAAAGCCCCTCCACCTCGTCCTCCGCTCCCGACACAGCAGTTTGGCGTCTCTCTTCAATAGTAAGTTTTCTCTATTCGTCTAGCTGCCTGAAGCAAAGTCATAGTGATGGTTTTGTAGGTCTTCAATGTCATAGAGCAAATAGTTTTTATATATAAAAAAAAAACATAATAATAATAATTAAATAAATATATTTGGTATATAAAGCTCTTTTGCAGAACTATGTGTTACCATGGGTACAGACTACAAACTTGTCCTGTGTAGTCTGATTCTTTTCTCCAGCCCATCTTCTGTTGCTTAAAGGGGTACACCGGCACTAAGACATCTTATCCCCTATCCAAAGAATAGGGGATAAGATACCTGACCGCGGGGGTCCCGCCACTGGGGACCCCCGTGATCATGCACGCAGCACCCCGTTATAATCAGTCCCCGGAGCCTGTTCGCTCTGGGTCTGATTACTGGCGAACACGGGGGCCGGAGCATTTTGACGTCACGGCCCTGCCCCATGTGACATCACGCTCCGCCCCCTCAATGCAAGCCTATGGGAGGGGGCGTGACAGCTGTCACGCCCCCTCCCATAGGCTTGCATTGAGGGGGCGGAGCGTGACATCACAATGCTCCGGCCCCCGTGATCGCCAGTAATCAGACCTGGAGCGAACCTGCTCCGGGGACTGATTATAACTGGGTTCTGCGTGCAAGATCACGGGGGTCCCCAGCGGCGGACCTCCGTCTCTCTATCAGAGGGCACTAGGACCCAGGAACATCATGTTAACCCTCTGCCTTCGGGGTATGCTCCCAATGTATGCTTGGCAAGGGTATTTATTACCTGTTACCCTGGCTAATTGTTGGAATAAAGAGGCAGTTCTTTTTCTGAAACTTCTTGGTTCTGCTAGGCTAAATTTGGAGGCAGCATAGTCCATTTGGTTGCTAAGGATTAAAGCATATCTACCATATCAGAGGAAAAAACTACTCTTTTTAATGTTACTTACTAGATCATGCAGATGCTTTATATATTTTTTTTCTTTGTGTCTGACTTCTGTATTTGACTCTCAAATCGCTCTGTTATGCTGATCACTCATTCTGACATCCACTGCTCAGGAAGGGGCGAGTCCAAGGCAAGCACTGAGCTCGCCCTCACTCACCATGCATTCACTTCATCCATGAGTCTGCTGTGCTGTGCTGGGTTTCATCAATCACTGAAGGCTGCTTTATAACCCCCTTCTACCTGTTTTCATGCTGCAGTTTGATAGGACAGGAGTGAGCACAGAGAAGTGCTAGTCCCGTCCTCACTTCCTCGACTTTGTCCCAGGCTGCTTCAGCTGGGACAAAAATGATGCTGCAGCCCAACAGGATTATGTTCTGGATGGTATCAGAACCCCTGGCGGCCTTTTTATAAGCCATTAATTTTATAAAACAGAAAATAAAAAATTGGAAGTGTATTAGAAAGGTTATGTTTTTTGCCAAGATGTACAACATTAAAAAATGTTTTGGATTCTGACAGTGCCCATTTAAGGTGCCCATTAGTGTTGAGCGGCATAGGCCATATTCGAATTCGCGAATATTCGCGAATATTCGTCATATATTCGCGAATATTTGCATATTCGTAATATTTTCGTTTATTTTCGCATATGTGAAAATTCGCAGTCCGGTCTCACACAGTAGTATTAGAGCCTTCTTTACACCAAACAAGCTGGAAGCAGAAAGGGATGATCACTGTGATGTGTACTGTGAAAAAAAAAAAAAAAAAAAGACTTCGTAATTACGAATATATAGTGCTATATTCGCGAATATTCGCAAATCCGCAAATTTGCGATATTCGCGAATAAATTCGCATTGCGAATATTCGAGAAGGCTCTAATACTACTGTGTGAGACTGGCGTGTACAAATTCGCATATGCGGAAATTCACATATGCTACTTTTCGCATATGCGAATTTTGTATATGCTACTATTCACATACGTTAATTTTCGCATGTACAACTTTTCGCCTATGCGAAAATAAAACGAGAATATAACGGATATGCGAAATTACGCGAATATATGACGGATATTTCGTCCATATATTCGCGAATATTCGCGAATTCGAATATGGCCTATGTTGCTCAACACTAGTGCCCATACACTTTAGACCAATGTTGACCAAACCCCATGATGTCGGGGAGAGAATGCTGAGTAGTGTTGAGCGGCATGGGCCATATTCGAATTCGCGAATATTCGCGAATATATGGACGAATATTCGTCATATATTCGCGAAATTTCGCATATTCGTTATATTCTCGTTTTATTTTCGCATAGGCGAAAAGTCGCGTATACGAAAATTAACATATGCGAATTTTCGCACGCCAGTCTCACACAGTAGTATTAGAGCCTTCTTTACACCACACAAGCTGGAAGCAGAGAGGGGTGATCACTGTGATGTGTACTGTGAAGAAATAAATAAATAAATAAAAGAATATTCGTAATTACGAATATATAGCGCTATATTCGCGAAATATATAGCGCTATATTCGCGAAATTCTCGAATTCGCGAATATGCGATATTCGCGAATAATATTCGAATTGCGAATATTCGTGAGCAACACTAATAGCATGTTGGTGGTTTTTTTTCTCTCCAAAAATAATAGGATCGGGCAGTTGAAATTCATAAGTTTTAAACGTCATCTGTTTACCTCCTCGATCTCCATTAAAAACACATGAACATTCAAGCATGCTAAATGCTAATGCCTATGGGGCCGTTCAGCAGTTGAAAGTTTACGGCAAACTTGAGACCCAATAGAAACATTCCTTCCAGCAGTAGATAGGGTTATAGCTGTAGGCATGACTTATAGCTCTTGGGCCAAACACAAAACCTTAAATTAGCCCCCCCCCCCCCCCCCTCTACTATATACCACTTATAATAGTGGGGTCTTAGGTTTGGAAACCATTTGTCCAGTTGGCACCACTAATTCTATACCACAAATGTCTATGCTGAAATAACCCTTTTTAAACTTTTTGGGTAATAAAAATCTTCCATAGATGTCTGGATCGTTCCCATTTGGTTTTTTCGCCATCTTTTCACTTGTATGTTACAAAAAGGGTGGGGCTTACACAAACACAGGCGTGGCTACATATATCTTACTGTTGCTCATTCCTTAAGCTATAGGAAAAATTTCTGATATCTCTCAGGTTGAGGTAAAGGTGGCTGAGCCCTTAAAGGGGTACTCTGCTGCTCAGCGTTTGGAACAAACTGTTCTGAATGCTGGAGCTGGCGCTGGGAGCTTGTGACATCATAGCCCCACCCCTTTATGACATCACACCCTGCCCCCTCAATGCAAGTCTATGGAAGGGGGCATGACGGCCATCACGCCCCCTCCCATAGACTTGCATTGAGGGGGCGTGATATAATGAGTGGGCGGGGCTATGATGTCACAAGCTCCCGGCATCGGCTCCAGCGTTCGGAACAGTTTGTTCAAAAGGTTGAGCAACGGAGTACCCCTTTTAATCTTTTCTAAAATCAATAAAGAGATTGAGGTATATTGACGATGTGTTTTTTGTGTGTTTGCAATTTGGAAAAAAATTGCATCAAGTAAGAAATTACAAGAGAACACATAATTATTCTTAGGAATCTTTTTACATTTTTTTTATTTTATTTTATTTATTTTTTTTAACTCCTTAATGTAGACCTCTATATTGTAAATCAATATAGAACAGCAACTATTATCTGGGCCTTTACCGATCAGCAGAGCAATAATAATATGCTATGCATCATGTTCCTGGGATTGGGGTAGAGAAGTAATAACTAGATAATAAAATTCATTTATTTACTTTCCATTTCGCGTGTTCGCTGGGTAGAGAGGTCATGTATAGATTCCGCAGCGTGACGAGACATTACCTCTTATCTTATGGGACATATGGTGTTCATATCAGCTGTATTCCTACTTTGTAAGATAGAACAAGGATTCTGGGTTTATTTTCTACAATATATAGTGGGTTATGTAGGATGATACAATTTGTGGTTCTAACCGGATAAGAAAAAAAAATGGTCACCTGTTAAATTTGGGGCCCTAATCTATGAATATCAATTAATAAATTTATATGCTCCAGTCAAAGCACCAAATTACAGCATTAAATTTATATAGTTCGTCATATTAAAGGGGTATTCCAGGCCAAAACTTTTTTTTTTATATATCAACTGGCTCCGGAAAGTTAAACAGATTTGTAAATCACTTCTATTAAAAAATCTTAATCCTTCCAATAGTTATTAGCTTCTGAAGTTGAGTTGTTGTTTTCTGTCTAACTGCTCTCTGATGACTCACGTCCCGGGAGCTGTGCAGTTCCTATGGGGATATTCTCCCATCATGCACAGCTCCCGGGACGTGACATCATCATTCAGCAGTTAGACAGAAAACTTCAGAAACTAATAACTATTGGAAGGATTAAGATTTTTTAATAGAAGTAATTTACAAATCTGTTTAACTTTCCGGAGCCAGTTGATAGAGAGATATATATATATATATATATATATATATATATATATATATATATTATAAAAAAGGTTTTGCCTGGAATACCCCTTTTAAAGGGTACCTCTCATCAAAAAAACTTTTGATATATTATAGATTAATGTATGCAAAATAACTTTACAATTGCATGTTATTAAAAAATATGCTTCTTTCTATTTAATTTTCCACTTTGAAGAAATGACCACTAGGGGTCTCCCTACCAGTCCTGGCAGCAAGCATTTCAGACTCATGCTGGAGTCCTAAACACTACGAGCTTCCAGTCTGCTTTGTTCCCAAAGGAGAACACTCAGAGCTGCCAGCCTGCTTTGTTCACAGCCTGTTTGGCTGTGAACAAAGCAGGCTGGCAGCTCTGAGTGTTTAGGACTCCAGCATGAGTCAGAAATGCTTGCTGACAGGACTGATCGGGAAAAATACAATAGAAAGAAGCATATTTTTAATTAACATGCTATTGGAAAGTTATTCAACATTCATTAATCTAAAATATATCAAAAGTTTATTTGATGAGAGGTACCCTTTAAGGCCAAACATGTGGAAGAAAAACACACAAATCAGGATGATATGAATTGAAAATTTACTAACCAAAGAATAAGTTGGCCAGCACTATTGATTCCAAACTATTATACGGACCTGGCTTACAGGTGCAGGCTGCTGGGCTAAATATACAGCAACAGGAGAATACAGCAGCACACTGCTAGCACAAAGATATAGATAAAACATGAGTATATAGATAGAACATGAAAAGCTATACAGCTGTAATGCAATAAATGAAAATCTGAAATTATTAGGTACTCCTGTTGCTGTGTATATGTATGTGTGCATATATATATATATATATATATATATATATATATATAATATACGGTGTGTGTGTGTGTATATATATATATATATATATATATATATATATATATATATATATATATTATCGAATTGTGTAAATTTTATGGGGCAATAATTTTTTTGGAGTTCACAAAACAGTAAAAGTGACATTCTAACTTTATTTTATGGGTCAGTACGATTCCAACAGGACCAAACTTGAATCAGTTTTTTGTTTCATGGTTAAAAAAAAATAAGAATCTTGAAAAATAAAATAAAATCTGTTCATTGCCATGTTCTGAAACCCTATAACCATAACTATAACCCTTATACCTGTGTGAGGCTAAGTTTCCACTTGTTTTTTTTTTCTGGTAGTTTTTGAGCCAAAGCCAGAAATGTATTCTAAAGGAATAGGACATATACAGGAAGGACTTGCACTTCTCCTCCCTTATGGATCCACTTCTGACTTTGGCTCAAAAACTGCAGTGGCAGATCTCCAAAAACTGCCAGAAAAAAAACAAGTGGAAACTTAGCCTTAGGGTTTATTTTTTGCACCATAGCTATTGTCACGATGCCGGCTGGCAGGTAGTGGATCCTCTGTGCCAGAGAGGGATTGGCGAGGACCGCGCTAGTGGACCGGTTCTAAGTCACTACTGGTTTTCACCAGAGCCCGCCGCAAAGCGGGATGGTCTTGCTGCGGCGGTAGTGACCAGGTCGTATCCACTAGCAACGGCTCACCTCTCTGACTGCTGATGATAGGCGAGGTACAAGGGAGTAGACAGAAGCAAGGTCGGACGTAGCAGAAGGTCGGGGGCAGGCGGCAAGGTTCGTAGTCAGGGTGGATAGCAGAAGTACTGGTACACAGGCTTTAGACACACAAAACGCTTTCACTAGGCACAAGGGCAACAAGATCCGGCAAGGGAGTGCATGGGAGGAGGTCAGATATAGTCAGGGACCAGGTGGAAGCCAATTAAGCTAATTGGGCCAGGCACCAATCATTGGTGCACTGGCCCTTTAAGTCTCAGGGAGCTGGCGCGCGCGCGCGCCCTAGAGAGCGGAGCCGCGCGCGCCAGCACATGACAGCGGGGGACGGGAACGGGTAAGTGACCTGGGATGCGATTCGCGAGCGGGCGCGTCCCGCTGTGCGAATCGCATCCCCAACGGCCATGACAGTGCAGCGCTCCCGGTCAGCGGGACTGACCGGGGAGCTGCAGGGAGAAAGACGCCGTGAGCGCTCCGGGGAGGAGCGGGGACCCGGAGCGCTAGGCGTAACAGCTATTAACTGCACCACTTGTAGTTACCTATTTTTCTGGTGATGTGACCACAAATCAGCAATTTTATAATGTGCAGGATCAGGAAGGTAATAATTTAATAGTTTGGACAATTACACATGCACGGATACTGAATATGTGTATTTTTTGTTCACTTTTACAGTATTTTATTTGAAAAATAAGAAGAGGGGGATTTAAATTTCTATTGTGGGGGCAGGGGATTTATTTTAGATTAAAGAAAAAAAAAAAAAAAAAATATATATATATATATATATATATATATATATATATATATATATATATATATAATAAAAAAATATCTTTTTTTTTTTTTTTTTTTTGCTGGGACAGGGAGGAAGTAGAATAAAAAAAAAGTCATAATTATCTAGCCCTGGTCCCCTTCCGGTTCCCTGCTGCTCCCAATCTTCTCTCTTCTTTCTGCTTTGAAGATGAGTGCTCGGGGGAGGACCTGCCCACTCAGCCAATCACTGGCAGCAGCAGTGTCCCATCTTGGCTAGCGATTGGCTGAGCAGGAAGGTCCTGTACCAAGCCCTCATCTTGAAATCAGGGAGAAGAGAGCAGATTAGGAGCAATGGGGGACCTGAAGGGGACTGGGGCTAGTTAAGTATGTCTTTTTTTTTTTGTAAACATTTAATAAACCTGTAAAGTTCTAGAGGCACAAAAGGTTTTCTTTATCATATTCTAAAGCCGCATCCACCTACTTTTACATATGTTTTAAAGAGAAAGATTTCAATATCAGAAGACCCCGCCTATAAACAGAACGGGCCCTGTTTCTGGAATAGAGAAGGTTTTTTTTTCTGCAATATCAGACACAACCGATAGAAAGTAGAGTTGCTGTTCCCGAAAGAGAAGTAGGAACTGAGCTGTAATAGAAGACATAGCCCATGAACAGGACATCACATCAGGAATATATTAAAAACAAAAAAAAAATGCTGTTATCCAATTGCTTATAGCAGTGATTCCCAACCGGGGTTCCATTGAGAACTGCCAGGGGCTCCATCAGGTAATTTATTTATTTTATTTTTTAAATCTCTTTCCCTGGCCTGCACGCCTGTGAATGATGGTGGCGCAGAGGGGAAGGTAAGCCTGCCCGCGCACTGCGTGTATGTGCACACAGCCTTCCCCCTGTGGCACCGTGAGTGAGTCACAGGCACGCAGGCCCGGAAGGGGATAAATGCAGGGGATGGTGCACTAGTCTCCTGGATTATGTTACGGCCCCCTCCCCCCCCCCAGACTCTGTTCCCACCGGACCCACGGATTATCTTCCCAGCCCGCCTGATTCTTCTCGGGCCACTGATTCTTCCTGGCCCCCCACAGAAGGACGGCTCAGCTCATCTTAATTAAGGTAATGCACCCTCTCCCCTCTGTCACCCCTGTCCCCCCCCCCCTTTGTCACCGCTCTGTTACCCCCTTTTACCCTTTTCCACTTTCCTGTAATCCATGTCCACCTTGTCCACCCCTGTCACCCATGTTCACCACCCCTCTGACCACCCCCCAATCTACCCCCCTTTCACCAATGTCCAACTCCCACTATTTTTCCATCTGTCCCTTTGGTAACAGAGGGGTGGACAGAGGGATAAATAGTGGGGGTTGGACATTGGTGATAGGGGGTAGATTGGGGGGTGGTCAGAGGGGTGGTGAACATGGGTGACAGGGGTGGACAAGGTGGACATGGATTACAGGAAAGTGGGAAAGTGTGAAAAGGGGGTAACAGCGGTGACAAATGGGGGGTGGACAGGGGTGACTGAGGGGTGTACATGGGTGACCGAAGGGTGTTGGGGGTGTAGAGGAGTGTACATGGATGACAGAGAGGTGTAGAAGAGTGTACATGGGTTACAGGGAAGCGTAGGGGGTAAAAGAGGGGTGGACAGGAGTGACAAGGTGGTAACGGAAGGGTGGACAGGGGTTACACCTTGTCACTCCTGTCCATCCCTCTTTCACCCCCTACGCTGCCATGTAACCCATGTACAATCTTCTACACCTCTCTGTCACCAATGTACACTCCTCTACACCCAACACCCTTCGGTCACCCATGTACACCCCTCTGTCACCAATGTACACTCCTCTACACCCCCAAAACCCATCACCCTGTCCACTTATTCCTGGTAGTCTTCTGAGCTTGGCCCAGACTCCTCTGATTGATCCTATCAAGATTTAAGCAGGAGTGAAGCTGAAGTAGAAGACATAGGGGGAGAATTATCAACATCTGTGCAGAGAAAAAGTTTACCAGTTGCCCATAACAACTAATTTGATCGCTTCTTTGTCTTTGGCAACTGGTCAACTTTTTTCTCTGCACCAGTTTTGATAAATCTCCCCAATAGTTCATAGATAGGTGATTTTAGTATGTACCTGGCAGACAGTAATGGACATGCTTCGGAAGGATCTGCGCTTGTCTTGGGGCTAAATGGCTATTGTGAACTGGCTATTTTGTGTTGGAGTTCGTTCTCTAAACTAGAAGTCCCATAATTCCTTGTTTGTAAGTGTGAGGTCATTTTTCTTTCTCCTACACATCAGCCACTCAACCTATTGAAACACACTTGTGATCCTTACCGTGCAATAGACCAGTGTTTTCTGACCAGGGTGCCTCCAGTTGTTGCAAATTCTTGCAGAATGATCTCCCACCCAGCGGTCGTTCCACCCATTGAAGCAGTCAGGCTCCCTCTGAACACCTGACTAGTGATGTAATGTCTCGGGCCACACTGCAACCTGGGAAAATCTGAGACAACACTCATTTTGTATACTGTTAAAAATAAGCGTTGGGGCAAAAATCACTGAAGAATTGCGAGACCACCATAAAACACAGGTACAGACACTATATTATGAACTACAATATATTTACAGCCCCTGTAACCTAGTCAAATAATAATAAAAAAAATCCCTTTAAGTAGGGGTGGAGCTGTAGTTAATGACTTAACCTCATAAGGACCAAGGACGTAACGGTATGTCCTGAGTCCGCTCCCGTTCTTTAACGCGGGGCCACGTATAGCGGGCTGGGTCCGGTCTATTGTTAGAGGCCGGGACCCGTGGCAGCGTGCGGCACTGATCGCGGTGCTGCGCGCTATTAGACGTGGCGTTCAAAGTTGAACGCCGCGTCTAATGTGAAACTAAAATGTTGCCGGCTAGCTCGGGGCTGTTTGGGATCGCTGCGGCGAAATCGCGGGATCCCGAACAGCTGAGACACAGCAGGACGGTCCCTTACCTTGCCTCCTCGCTGTCCGATCGCCGAATGACTGCTCAGTGCCTGAGATCCAGGCATGAGCAGTCAAGCGGCAGAATCATTGATCAGTGGTTTCTTATGAAAAACCATTGATCAATGTAAAAGATCAGTGTGTGCAGTGTTATAGGTCCCTATAATGAATAAAATGAATAAAAAGCGATCAGAAAGTCCGATCAATACAAATATGGTACAGATAAAAACTTCAGATCACGGCACAAAAAATGAGCCCTCATACCACCCCATACGCAATTTTAAGCGCAAAAATTTTCCTGCATGTAGTTATGATTTTTTTTCAGAAGTATGACAAACCTATATAAGTAGGGTATCATTTTAAATGTATGGACCTACAGAATAAAGAGAAGGTGTCATTTTTACAGAAAAATGTATGGTGTAGAAACAGAAGCCCCCAAAATTTACAAAATGGCCTTTTTTTTTTTTTTTCAATTTTGTCTCACAATGTTTTTTTTCTGTTTCGCTATAGATTTTTGGGTAAAATGACTGATGTCATTACAAAGTAAAATTGGTGGTGCAAAAAATAAGCCCATTTTTAGGTGCAAAATTGATTCATGATTTTTTAAAGGCAAGGAGGCAAAAAATGAAAGTGCAAAAAACTGAAAAACCCCTGGGTTTACCCTGAAACAGGAGTGAAATTGTATCGGTAATTAAGCAGGGGTGGAGCTTCTATACCATAAACAGCCCATGGACAGGATTGGCACTGTGTCTGGAAGAGAACAAGCACTACTGTAGTACCAGACACAGCCTATAGACGGCAGAGGGCAGCCATGTTTTTCTGTTATATAATTCCTTTAACCTATTCATCTTCTGCGGAGTCTTTCCAATCACTCTACAGACTGGTGGAAATTGCAGAGGTGTTATAGCGTCCCCGCTCCAGCACCTTCCTCAGGTCTCGAGAAGACGCCGTTCACCTTGGTTGAATTTGGCCCTAATGATATAAATACCGTACGTCTTGATCTTCCTTCATGGAGGGTCAACTGAAGACATCTCCTGGCTTTCATTATTATTTTTCAACAACTGCAGTAAAGCATCCAATTACCCGGACTTGTTATAACAGGAAGAAACGTGTCACCTCTCCAGGCAATTTGAAGGAACTGATTTAGCTGATAAAAGAAATTCATTGCCACATAAAATTGCATTTGTATAGACTTCATGGCCTTTCGCTCCGAGGACGGGAATGGAAAATGGTTTAGTCAATCTCGCAGAATATTAGAGGTATCGGAATTACCGCTTCATTCTCATGAGGGAAATTTAGCATTCTTGACTCAGGGCCTGTAAGAAAATAAAAAGTAGACTTCAAGATGCTACAATTATACTCCAATCCCTGGGGACACAGTGTTGGCCATAAGACGAGAACACAGACAACAAAAGCTGAGGCCATCGGGAAACCTCCATATAGTAGGACATAGGACACTATGCAATATATTTACTTTTAAAGGGGTACTCCGGCCCCAAGACATCTTATCCCCTATCCAAAGGATAGGGGATAAGATGTCTGATTGCGGGGGGTCCCGCCGCTGGGGATCCCCACAATCTAGCATGCAGCACCCACCTGGAGGCTCTCAGTGTTATTCCTCCCGACCATAGGGATGGAGTATCGTGACTCTGCCTCCTCTGACATCATGCCCAGCCCCCTCAATACAAGTCTATGGGAGGGGGCGTGACACGCCCCCTCCCATAGACTTGCATTGAGGGGGCGGGGCGTGACGTCACACGGGGCGGAGTCGTGACATCACGGTACTCCATCCCTGTGGTCAGGAGGAATAACACTGAGAGCCTCCAAGTGGGTGCTGCATGCTAGATTGTGGGGATCCCCAGCGGCGGGACCCCCGCAATCAGACATCTTATCCCCTATCCTTTGGATAGGGTATAAGATGTCTTGGGGCCGGAGTACCCCTTTAAAGTGACATTGCATTAGGTCTATAAATATTAAAGGGGTTATCCAGGAAAAAACGTTTTTTTTTTATATATATATACCAACTGGCTCCAGAAAGTTAAACAGATTTGTAAATTACTTCTATTAAAAAATCTTAATCCTTTCAGTACTTATGAGCTTCTGAAGTTAAGGTTGTTCTTTTCTGTCTAAGTGCTCTCTGATGACACGTGTCTCGGGAACCGTCCAGTTTAGAAGAGGTTTGCTATGGGGATTTGCTTCTAAACTGGGTGGTTCCCGAGACAGGTGTCATCAGAGAGCACTTAAACAGAAAAGAACAACCTTAACTTCAGAAGCTCATAAGTACTGAAAGGATTAAGATTTTTTAATAGAAGTAATTTACCAATCTGTTTAACTCTCTGGAGCCAGTTGATATATGGAAAAAAAAAAGTTTTTTTTCCCCTGGATAACCCCTTTAATGGTAACAATATGATATATGTAATTTAGATTTTTGCTATTTGCACTTTTGGTTATTTTTATTTTTTATTTGTATTGGGGGAAAAATATCCTTTTTGTCATTTGGAAACCATAAGCATACTGCTGTGTATGGATCTCTTATTCTTGTTTTATGCTGTAAATGGGTCTTGATCACCTGCAGGCATCTAGCACATTATCCCTTTTAAAGCATTATTATTGTGTAAAAAGATTTTATGGTTTTAAAATGTTCTCAATTTCAAGGGGCAGCATCAGAGCTGTGTTGTTTGCCAGTAGTAATTATACAAAAGCAGTTTGCCAGTAGTACACATACATGGACTTTCTTTCCCTTACTTCTCTGGCCAATCATAGCATATACTCTGCTATGCCATGATGACCTATAGATAGTGTGTGTGTCCTGGAAATAGCTTGAAACAAAGGTTTTTGAAACAGTGGCTATTTTAACCAATGTTTTTGGTGGTCCCATTTCATCCTAATTAGCTATGTACTGCTTATTCAGTCACTGTGCTGTTCTGTGACGTCTCCCTAGTCCATTTGGTTATTATGACTTCTGCTTGTATATAGGACAGGAAGTAACCAACTTACAGTCAACATTTTAAGAGTAATCAGGAATCAGCTTTTAAAGTCACATACAGGCGTAAATGGGTTTACACACCCGTTGCCTTGTCTTCCTGCCACATAGCTCTTCAGGCGAATAGGAAAGCTGGGTTCCCCCAGAAGCCCCAGCACCGATAGACTGCTCATCCTCCCTGCACTCCTCAGTGCACCCATGCCCTCTCCTTGCCTCTACACTAATGTGTCCTGTCTCCCTCTTCTCTCCTCCCGCCCTGTCCCTTCTCCCGCCCTGTCCCTTCTCCCTACCTCCGTACTAACTATTGTCTGCACCTGCCTGCCGGACAGTTAAATCATACTTTACCGTCACGTTGCTGCAACGGCAGAGTGTTAAAAACTCCCAGGCAATCTCTGCAGCTCATGTCACTGCAGCAAGAAGATGGTAAAGTAAGATTTAACTGTGCGGGCTCCACTGTTTTTCCACATTACTCTAGGGCTGTTTAGATTGCCCAGGAGATTCTGTCTGTATTGGGACATCCCAAAATATTACTAGATTTTGTATTTGACATATTAGAAACATGTGAACCAAATTTATTGGAAATATCTCCAGCAGTTCAGAAGTTATGCTGGAACATATATACAAGCACATACAGTGACTTTTATATAGTGTGTGTGTGTGTGTGTGTGTGTGTGTGTGTATGTATGATGCATATGTGTTTTTATATTCTATGTATATACATATATTGTAGGTCTCCATCTATAATTTGAGTATGTGTGTGTGTGTGTATATATAATCTCCTGTTTGTCTGTATATAATTTCTGTGTATAGTGTGTTTTAGTTTTTTTACATGCTATGTCATGTAGAATCTTTTTTTCCCTCCGAATCACGCGGTAATGTCTTGATCATCTTAATTTCCTCAGACACTACATAAACACACTGCTCAATTTCCATTACTCATCCAGAGATGAGCTGCAGGTTATTGAACCATTTGGGGTCAACAATAATTTGCGCGCTTTGCCGGCCCAGCCCGCCGACACTAACTAAGCCCGATCATTATGC
Source organism: Hyla sarda (assembly GCF_029499605.1). Classification (NCBI taxonomy): domain Eukaryota; kingdom Metazoa; phylum Chordata; class Amphibia; order Anura; family Hylidae; genus Hyla; species Hyla sarda. The sequence continues at coordinate 404,054,080 of NC_079192.1, forward strand.
TGAGAGATTGAAGCAAGAAGGTAAATCGCACATGGCGGCTCCGGCGCACTCACCATTATTGAACGTTTTACTCACTGAGCCCGCTTTCCTCCTTCACATACTTAATATACAGGCTCATTACTGTAAAATCTCAGAACAGGCATAAAGCGGAACGCTCAATATTTTTTTTTTATTTTTTTTTATTTTGCACAAAACCAACAGAATGAATTAACAGAAAGCAAATTGACTTCTAAGAATTGCTGGGAATTTGTCACTTGTGATAACAAACTGCGCCAGAGAAGGTAATTATCTGTGAAACAAACACCGAATGTGGAGCCGCTACTGACTGTGCAGCCGTTTCAGCTATTTTTAGGGGATGTAACATGCTAATAGGTACGAGCCGCTGCCTGCCACAGAGTGATAACTTATTTGAGTGATTGTCATAATTTTATTCCTTATTTTTTCAAGATATTGAAAACTCTTAAAGGGGTACTCCGTCCCTAAACATCTTATCCCCTTTCCAAAGGATAGGGGATAAGATGTCCAATTGCAGGGGTCTGGCCGCTGGGGACCTTCGCTCCGTGCCGGATGACCAAAGTTCCCACACCCCCTCCATTCATGTCTATGGGAGGAGGCATGGCGGCTATGTTCGTCACGTCCCCTCCCATAGAAATGAATGGAGGGGGCGTGGAGTAACAACACAGAAGCCTCAGGCTTCCGTGTTCAGAACGCCGACGCTGCTAGCCCAGAGATCGTGGGGGGGGGGGGGGGGTTGCTCAGTGGCTAGGCCCCCCGGGATCAGACCTCTTATCCCCTATGTTTTGGATAGCGGATAAGATGTCTACGGGCAGAGTTCCCCTTTAAAGGTGAACTCCAGTCAGGGACAAGCACAAGGTAGATGGTGCTGGGTTTTACAGTCAGGATATGTGTTTATATGTACCTTCCAGTATAACTTCTGAACAGCTGGAAATATTCCGATTAAACACGGAATTCTGCATGAAAATTCTGCAGAAATGTAATTTTCCATTCACTTCAATGGAATTGCTGCAGCGGAAAGTCTGCAGCAGAAATTGTGCTGTGTGAATGGGACAGCGGACTCCTATTGAAGTTACTGGCTATAAATTCCTGCAGAAATACCTACGTGTGAACATAGCCTAACACAATCAGGAGATGTGCCGGAAGTCCCATGCTAGTCAATGGGACTTCTGGTAAGTCTCCTGATCGTGTTACTCTTGGGCTGCGGAGATTGACCGGGAGTTTTAAACATTCTGCTTCTGGACCAACGTCATGGTGAATTATGATTTAACTGTCTGACAGGCAGGTGCAAAGAATAGTTAGTGCAGAGGCAAGGAGAGGGGACAGAGCAGGTGGGGGAGAGATTTATTGCGGGAGAAGAGTAAGTGGAGAGAACATATCAGTGCGGGGGCAGGGAGAGGGCATGGCAGTGCTGGAAGACAAGCAACCTATCACTACTTTGGCTTCAGGAGAGTGGGAAAGCTGGTTGGCAGGCAGTATGTGAGCCACCCATCTTTCCCAGTCTCCTCAAGAGCTCCAATGTGGCTGTTTTACACAATTGAATGGATTATATGTCTGGTGAGGCAGATATATATAAATGTGGTGTCCCGGTACCATATTGCATACCGTACCTTGTTTGGTGGTCCCCAAAGTCAGAGTAAATACACTCAGGTAGGGTCCCCCAGGTGGGACAGCCCCTAGTTGCCTCTTCTCTACTCTAATTCTGTAATGTTTATATATGTATATATTTAATAATAAGCTATATTTAATATAATGTATAGTACTTACCTTGTCTAGTGTTGCAGGACCTTCGGTCATGTGACCATGTTAAATCCTCTATGGTATGATAGAGGACCTTTGGAGGTCCTTGGGTCACATGCTACCCATAATTCGATGTAAAGAGGATTGACACAAGTATTGGACCAATTAGCACTAGTCCAGCCCCTGCCCATATAAGGGAGCTGTAGCCAATTATCGCTCTCTTGGGTTACTGCTCTCGGGGATGCTGGACTAGCAGGACGGATCTGCGCAACTTTCAAAGACACGCTAGGTCTAACAACCTAACGGCCTCAGCAGAACCTAAACTGTGAGTGGACCGCAACTAATTCCCCTAAATCCAGTGGAACAGCGCATATCAATCTAAAGACTCAAAATTGCTTAAGGTCCCAACCTTTGTCAATCTCAAAGAGAACTTGCATGTATAGAGACTGTTCCTGTTGTGAAGTTTGCATAAAATCTTCAGTAAAAGTTCCAACGGTTTTCAGCAAACTCTTCGGTTGTGGACATTCAATTATTCTATACCTCCCTATCGCTCTTGGGAAGGGTGGCGGTAGGACAAGCATTAGAGAGGAGCCCTCACCCTGGCATCACGAATAGCAAGGGTTAATCAGACACCCTTTGGTCACCACACAGCTGCATCCCATATACCCTACTCCCCCAGGCTATTACATATATATATATATATATATATATAATATATATTCTCTGGACAATGCAGGGTTCTTAGCTAGTATATAAATAAATTGACAAGCAAATGTTGCACTATTAGAGGGTACACACTGTATACCTCTGATGTTAATCATAAGTGGACTCTTGCTGTTATGTAAACATATATATATATATATATATGTTATGTAAACAGGACTATTTATGTTTACAATAGGACAATGTTAAAAATAAAAATAAGACAAAGTTGTTTATCGGGTGCTGAATCGCGGGATCATTTATGATGTGATAATTGGGGTCTTCTGTTGCGGTGTTCTGGCTGTTATATGATCCTATTTAAACACTTTATAGTAGAAATATTTTTTTATTTTCAATTTGAAAAGGTTATTTGTGTTCTGAATGGTGGAAGTAGATGTTGTGGGATAATAGGGGGTTAATATCTCCTGATGTTAACATCACCAAGGGCACACTGGCTGTTATATGGTCGTATTTATGTGCTGTCTAGTAGCATTATTTATGCCTACAATATGACAAGGTTATTTATAGTGTTCTGTATGGAGGTATTAGATTTAATGTGCTAATAGGGGGTCATCTATAGTTAATATCGCCAAGGACACTATAGCTGCTATTTAGCCATACTGTATAGTTGCATTATTTATGCTAGCGCTATGACACTGTTATTTATTGAGTACTGTTTGGCACAGTTGGGGTTTTCTTATGTTAATTTCATTAAAGGGGTACTCCACTGCCCCAGCGTCCGGAACGTTTAGTTCAGAATGCTGGGTGTGGGGGTCGTGACGCCACGGCCACGCCCACGCCCCTCGTAACGTCACACCCCCTCAATGCAAGTCTTTGGGAGGGGGCGTGACGTCCGTCACGCCCCCTCCCATAGACTTGCATTGAGGGGGCGTGGTGTGACGTCACGACCCCCGCAGCCTGTACTGAGCATTCGGAACTAAATGTTTCAGACTCTGTGGCAGTGGAGTACCCCTTTAAGCTACACAGAACTATATCTATGGTGCCACCTAATCAAGGTAGTTTTTCCTTCAAGTCAATGCCGGATTTCTTTTAGAAGCCTTAGAACATGACTGGAATTTCAATAGCAAAGACTGAATCTTCCCCCAAAAGGAAAAGTAATCTTTCTGAAGACAGTTGTATTGGGGTTATTTCCCCTCATCACTACAGAACAGGGTGCTGGCTGGCTAGCGGAGAGGTTTTTGACATGTGACTGAAGGGGTAATGTTTCTCTTTTAAGCTGTCTAAACTTTCTCTTTGGGACATATTCTGGCTTGGCTATTGAAATCCCCAGTCATGTTCTAAGTTGTTAAGCATGGACCAGAGAACAAGCTCTTTTCCTTTTGGGTGAGCGCTACTTTGCATACCCTTTTTCCAACTGGGGCATGAATGATTTTTTAAATCAACTGATGCCAGAAAGTTAAACAGATTTGTAAATCACTTCTATTAAAAAATCTTAATCCTTCCAGTACTTTTTAGGGGCTGTATACTAAAGAGAAACCCAAAAAAGAAATGCATTTCCTGTGATGTCCTGACCACAGTGCTCTCTGCTGACCCCTGCTGTCCATTTTAGGAACTGTCCAGAGCAGCACATGTTTGTTATGGGATTTTCTCCTGTTCTGGACAGTTCCTAAAATGGACAGCAGAGGTCAGCAGAGAGCACTGTGGTCCGGACATCACAGGAAATTAATTTCTTTTTTGGATTTCTCTTTAGTATAAAGCCCCTAAAAAGTAGTGGAAGGATTAAGATTTTTTTTTAATAGAAGTGATTTACAAATCTGTTTAACTTTCTGGCACCAGTTGATTTAAAAAAAAAAAATTAAAAAGTTAAAAAGTTTTCCACGGGAGTACCCATTTAAAGGAGAAATATTATCCCTTTAGTATCACAAAGGGAATTCTCGGTGTTAAATGGGCATATTCGTGTGCTGCATACTAGAATTATATATGTTAGTTTTATTTAATGTGTACTGTATGGGGGAATTATTTATGGTGTAATGATAAATGTGATCAGGTGTTAATCTCATCAGTACACCCCAGTTGTCCTTTGGGAATATTTATATAATGTATAAGATAATTATTTATATTTACAATATGACGGTTTTATTTATTGTGTACTGTATGGGGGAATTATTTATGGTGTAATGATAAATGTGATCAGGTGTTAATCTCATCAGTACACCCCAGTTGTCCTTTGGGAATATTTATGTGATGTATAATATAATTATTTATATTTACAATATGACGGTTTTATTTATTGTGTACTGTATGGGGGAATTATTTATGGTGTAATGATAAACAGGATCAGGTGTTAAGCTCATCAGTACACCCCAGTTGTCCTTTGGGAATATTTATATGATGTATAATATAATTATTTATATTTACAATATGACGGTTTTATTTATTGTGCACTGTGTGGGGGAATTATTTATATGTACAATGTGGCAGATATTTAATGCATCTATCAATGTCCCATCCGTTATTTTACAAGTGTGTATGCCTTGCTTCTGTTTAGTAGTAGACTTGTAACGTAGCACGCTGCCACTGTACCAGTCGGTGGTATCAAATTCCCCAACAAATGGACATGTTTGTACCAAACCCGTTTAATATTGCCATTTTGCCGTAAATCTTAAAAACAATTTAGAATAACAAAAGCAACATCCAGGTGAATTCTGATCTTTCTGGTCTTATTCATGCGCCTCTTCTTCTCGTTTCCAGTCTAAAGAACAAAAACAAAGGTGATCTGATCCCGCCAGTGATGGAGCAAACTATTTCTTACTTGAAAACGAAAGGTGAGATCTGTTGTGTTACTCGGTGGTTTCGGTCACTGCCATAGAAGTCAATGTAAAGTGCGGTGAACATGTATGGTCACATGGTCACTCATTCTCCACCTAGATGTGGCGGCAAGATGGTTCAGGTGAGGAGACTCCCATTCTCAACATCGGTGCAGGTCCCAGAGGTTGGATCCACATCTATTTGACATTATGTCTCCATTGAGAAGCCATCCTACTGGAGTATGGATGATGGTTGGAGGTGAAGAGTTTTCGAGTCTCTGTTCTATCTAAAGCTACCAAACACATTGTATCCTCCCTCAATATGTGTATTTCATTCCCCCAACAACTTGCTATCGGGGTAGAGCCAAGAGGCCTCCATTGACTATAGATGGTTGGCTGTTTTTGGTGAAATTTGGTGTGTTCAGCCAACACATGTCTAATTTATATGGCCAGCTTAAAGGGGTACTCCACTGGAAAACATTATTATTATTATTATTATTATTAATATATATTTTTTAATCAACTGGTGCCAGAAAGTTAAACAGATTTGTAAATTACTTCTATAAAAAAAATCTTTATCCTTTCAGTACTTATAAGATGCTGCATGATCCACAGGAAGTTATTTTCATTTTGAATTTCCTTTCTGCCTGACCACAGTGCTCTCTGCTGACATCTTTTTTTCCATTTTAAGAACTGTCCAGAGTAGGAGCAAATCCCAATAGAAAACCTATCCTGCTCTGGGCAGTTCCTGAAAAGGTGCTCTCTGCTGACATCTCTGTCCATTTTAGGAACTGTCCAGAGCAGCATATGTTTGCTATGGGAATTTTCTCCTACTCTGGACAGTTCTTAAAATGGACAGAGGTGTCAGCAGAGAGCATTGTGGTCATGATGTCAGCAGAGAGCTCTGTGTTCCAAAAAGCAAAGAATTTACAAATCTGTTTAACTTTCTGGCTCCCCTTTAAAGGGGTACTCTTCCCCTAGACATCTTATGATAAGATGTCAGATCGCCGTGGTCCCGCTGCTGGGGATCCCCGGAATCCCCGCTGCGGCACCCCGCTATCATTACAGCACAGAGCGAGATCGCTCTGTGCGTAATGACGGGCGATACAGGGGACGGAGCAGCGTGACGTCATGGCTCCGCCCCTCATGACATCACAGCCCGTCCCCTTAATGCAAGTCTATGGGAGGGGGCGTAATGACCCCTCTCATAGACTTGTATTGAAAGGGGTGGGCCGTGACATCACAAGGGGCGGAGCCATGACATAAGGATGCTCCGGCCCCTGTATTGCCCGTCATTATGTGCAGAGCGAACTCGCTCTGTGCTGTAATGATAGCGGGGTGCTGCAGCCGGGATCCCCAGCAGCGGGACCGCAGCGATCTGACATCTTATCCCCTATCCTTTGAATAGGGAATAAGATGTCTAGGGGCGGAGTACCCCTTTAATGGAAGAAAGCAGAAAGTTTTTTTCATTGTATGCATTTTTAAAATAAGGGTTGTCTAGGGATAAACAAATAACAAGTTTTTACCTTACCAACTCCTGATCTACTTAAAAAAAAAAAAAAAAATATATATATATATATATATATATATATATATATATATATATATATATACATATTTTTTAGTAGATCAATAATTGATATTTTTACATTTTATTTATTTAATTATACATGTTATGCATATAATAATTTAATTAATATTAATAATATTTAATAAATATATAATGTTACTTAAAAATAATATATTAATAATAACTTTATATTTAATTTTAAAAGTTATACAAAGGTTGCCTGGGGGATGTAACTTTTTATTTATTTTTTTTACATATGGCTGGCAGTGGTATAAAGAAAGGGGGGGAAAAAAAGTGATACTAGCCTACCCTGATCCCCTGCAGTTGCCATTCCAATGGCTTCGAATCTCCTCTTGTCACTGCTTCATTCTGGTTTCTGTGACATGTCATTTCCACACAAACTACCGGCCGGTCACTGACTGATGCAGGACACAGTTGCACCATGTAATTGGTTGAGCAGGCAGTTTCTTGGGGGGGGGGGGGGGGGGGACAAATCACATAAACCAGGAAGAAGTGGTGATGAGCACTGGTGGCCATCAGGGTAGGTGGGTATTACTACTTTTTTTTTTTAGTTTTTTACTGTAAACCACCCCCAACCATATTTAAAGGGCTTGTCTTGTGGAATGAAATGTAAAAAAGAGGGGAAGGCCTGTGTTTAAAAACAACAACAACAAAAAAAAAAACAGTTTTCACCTCCTACTGATCCCCCTCCATTACCATTGATTACCTCTGTATCTAGTCAAGACTAGAAAGTGGCAATGTCAAGATAGGGATCAGGAAGTAGAGATCAGTGGGGGATCAGGGGCCGTCCTAACACCACCCCCCCCCCCCCCCACACACACACACACACACACTTACCCCTTTTTTTTTTTTTTTTTATCCCTCTGGACAACCCCTTTAAGCAATGAATTTCTATTGCACGCTACTATAACATTCTAGAAGAATATTGTCGCTCTACCACCCTCATTCTAGCCATTCTCTGTAGATTTGCTTTACATTTGAGCTATTTGAATTTTTATGTGCCGTAATTAAATAAACACCTAATAAATCCCCATTAAAACATATGCAAATGGCGGCGTTAATGGTTCTGCCAGTAACCGCTTAGTGACCCTTCACATTATAAACAATCATCGCGAACATGGCTGAAAGAGATCATCAAAGGTTCAGGCCGAGATCTTAAAATATCTCCATCGCCTGTACAAAGTATTCACACCCTCCCCCCTAATTTGGACTTTTTTTTTTCTTTTTGTGTTAATTGTTGTGAGGGAAAAGTGTAATGAAATCCATTATAAACACGATAACTAATTGCATAAATATTCATACCCTCGGAGCATTCACTGTAACACATATTTCCGTTTTGGTAAATACTTACATTCCCCATGGCAATGTTTCCCAACCAGGGGGCCTCCAGTTGTTCAATCTCCCAGCATTCCCAGGCAGCCTTGTTGACCCAACCAGACCCCTGACCTCTAGGGAGAAGACGACCCTGTGCTTGTTTCCCCCCATCTCTTTTCCATGATCCACCATGTTTGTAGCACCTGTAGAGAGGGATCCCTGAAGAGCTCTTCATCACCCTGGTCTGGGCCCCTTCTCTCTACAGAGCCCATAGTTTCCTTGATTAACCCCTCAAATGTCCTCTTCTTTATTTATAAATTTTTTTTCAGGACTGCGGACAGAAGGACTCTTTCGAAGATCCGTTTCTGCTCACATCATCACAGAAATCCAGAAGCGATATAACCTCGGTGAGTCTTCTCCATAGCTGTGTGCGATCAGCAGAGACAGGTCATACTGAATCGATCTGCTGCGGACGCTCATTTTACTTTATTTTTATTTTTTATTTTAACGTTTTTATTTATTTCCCACAAAAAATTTAACAAAGTGTGATTTTACAATTTTAATACACTTGATATATTTTTGATATATTTTTTTGAGATATATATATATATATATATATATTTAATTCACGCTTGAATGCTGTATGCTTTCATATGGTTTGATCTTATACGGTTTTAATACGCTTGAACCATATGCACAAACCATGATGTCAATGCACCCTAAGTTGAATATCCCGTCCTCTTATCCCATCCTGTTATCCCGTCCTCTTATCCCGATCTTAAATCCCAACCTCATATACTGTCCTCTTATCCAGACCTTATATCCCGTCCTCTTATCCCATTCTCATATCCCGTCCTTATATCCTGTTCTCTTATCCCGACCTTATATCCTGTCCTCTTATCCCAACCTTATATCCCGTCCTCTTATCCCAATCTCTTATCCCATCCTTATATCCTGTCCTCTTATCCCGACCTTATATCCTGTCCTCTTATCCCGACCTTATATCCTGTCCTCTTATCCCGACCTTATATCCCGTCCTCTTATCCCAATCTCTTATCCTGTCCTTATATCCTGTCCTTATATCCTGTCCTTTTATTCCGACCTTATATCCTGTCCTCTTATCCCGACCTTATATCCTGTCCTCTTATCCCGACTTTATATCCTGTCCTCTTATCCCGACCTTATATCCTGTCCTCTTATCCCGACCTTATATCCTGTCCTCTTATCCCGACCTTATATCCTGTCCTCTTATCCCGACCTTATATCCTTTCCTCTTATCCCGACCTTATATCCTTTCCTCTTATCCCGACCTTATATCCTGTCCTCTTATCCCGACCTTATATCCTGTCCTCTTATCCCGACCTTATATCCTGTCCTCTTATCCCGACCTTATATCCTTTCCTCTTATCCCGACCTTATATCCCGTCCTCTTATCCCGACCTTATATCCCGTCCTCTCATCCCAACCTCTTTTCCTGTCCTTAAATCCCGTTCTTTTATCCCAACCTCATATCTCATCCTCTTATCCCGACCTTATATCCCAACCTCATATGTTGTCATCATATCGCAACCTTATATCTCATCCTTAATCCTTATTTCTCCTCCTCATATCTCGTTCTCCTATGCTGACCTCATATCCTGTTAGTCCTGGACCAGCTGACTTCCTGCCAACTACAGGATGACATTGTCGCCTACCAGATTACCAGATCCTTCCTACTAAGTTCCAGACCCCTCCTAGCTCAATCTATATACTGCTGCTCAGGATATCTAGTAGTTATACACTACTTACATTTCTTACTGCATTTTTTAGTAAATCACAGAAAAAAAAGTAAAAAAAAAAAGAAATCACAAGCCAAAATACAGTAAAACATGAAAAAATGCCTAAAGACTTCAAATCTTTATAAAACACCTCAAAAGTAATTAAAGGTCAAATCACTTTCGCCTCATGATGACACTTTTCTCATTTTAAATAAGAAAATGTATCAAAATAGTACAAGATATATCCACTTATGTGCGGACCACCAGCAGCCTTATTAGATAACCAGGTGCAGGGAAAAGACTTCACCCCCTCTTTCTGTAAAGCCAGAGGATTCATGAGAACTGTAGACAGTAATGGAATTGGATCCAGTATGGCTGAAAAACCATTCTTTCTACATTGGCTAAAACAGGTAGGCACAAGGCATACACAAGAACCTCTATATTATTCTTCAATAATAGCCTGTGTTGCACTGTATAAGAAAAACAAATCCTTTTATATTTTTTTATTTATTTTTTGGTCAAATTTAAAGTGGTATTCTGGATTATTTTTTAGCATTAGAATGAGGTGTATGATACTAGGGCTGGAAAGTTAATGTAGCTCATAATATAGTGTCTGTACCTGTGTTTGGTGGCTGGTCTCACAATTTGTATGTGATTTTTGCCCCCTATGTTCATTTTTAGCACCCTACAAAATGACTGTATTGGGCTTTTCCCAGGTTGCAGTGTGGCCCCATACATTATATCACTAGTCAGGTGTTGAATGGGAGCTGGCTGTGCTTCAATGGGTGAATTGTCGCCTCCCACCTAGAAACATGGGATCCTGGGGATTGTAGTTGAAGGGAGGGAACACAAACAGGAAATAGCCAGTTCAAACAAAGAAGCGAGCAGCATTATGGGGGACTCAGGACACAGCCATTTACCACCAACACAAGTACGAATCCTGGCTAAGCATGCCCATTACTGTCTAGCAGGTAAGTACTAAAGCAGTGTCTAGTCAAGCGTGGTCCTCAAGTCCCTCCAACAGGTCATGTTTTCTGGATTTCCTTAGTCTTTCACAGGTGATAATTATGGTCAGTGAATCAGGCATCACCACAGATATATAACCTTTGAAAGACTAAATGAAATACATTAAATTAGCAAATCATAAATCCCACTGGTCATTTATTAGTTAATCATAAAGCCATTTGTAATTTCTGTGATGCATTAGCGGGAGATGTATTGAGGCCGCTAGGAAGACGGTACCAGGAATTTGCACGGGGGGGGGGGGGGGGGGATGTTCTTTTCTATAGAAGAGACATTAGTCACTAGGTCCCAAAGTGGAGGCAATGAAATACGACTTGGCCCCTCACACCTCCCTCCTCCACAATATGGACGACATGGTGCGTATGGTGGGATAGTAAATCGTCCTCTCTCCTGACATCAGCCGCTTCTTTCCTGTAAAGATGGGTGAAATGTCACGACCGCTGAAAATATTACAGGCTACAACAATTATATTTTATATTCTCCTCGCTGTCCATTGTTATGAAGTGCTAATATGGTGTGTAGCTATAATCATGTAAGTGCGGTGAATTATGGTATACACCATAATAATAGATCGATGCTTTACTGTAAAAATATTTGAACATAACATCCGGATGTTTGAACCAGGGATGTCAATGGTGTCACGGTGACACCCTGGCACTTATTCTTCTGGCAACTGGCGATCCTCCTTTAGTTTCTTTCTAAACAAGTGGCACAAAAATACTAATAATAATTTAGAAAAAGTCTTGACTTAGGCTGGGTTCACACTACGTTTTGTACTTACGGTTCCCGTATACGGCTGGGAGGAGGGGGGCGGGGCTTAATCGCGGTGCCCGCACTCAGCCGTATAGGGGAACTGTATTTAATGCATGTCTATGAGCCGACCGGAGTGAACCGCAGCTGCGTTTTCGGCCATATGCGGTTTCCCGACCGTAGGCAAAAACACGGTCAACCACGTTTTTGCTGGCGGTCGGGAAACCTCATACGGCCGAAAACGCAGCCGACCGGAGGCTGCGGTTCACTCCAGTCGGCTCATAGACATGCTTTAAATATGGTTCCCCTATACGGCGCAATTGAGTGCAGGCGACGCAATTGAGCCCAGCCCCCATCCTCCCAGCCGTATACGGGAACCGTAAGTACAAAACGTAGTGTGAACCCAGCCTCAAAGGGAAAAAAACAGGATGATAAGAAGGAAGGACATTGGAGGATAATCGGACAAACAAAGATGTAATGAGTAAAAGGAGAAACAGGGGAAAAGAAATACAGGGAACCCATCCTGACCTCAACTACTGTCAAAATGGGCTCCCTGCTGCCTTATCGAATGAGTAACATACTGTATGTAAAGAGCAGTAATAACAGTTTCCAACCTTCACATCACTGGTCTTGTCCTGAGCAAACAGCAGGGTAAGAGGGAGGAGAAACAGAGCAGACTGCTTTCGGGGCCTATGACATGATGTCACAGTTTACAAGAAAGGAGATTGAAGTAAAATTGGAGGGGCAGGGAAGCAAAGAAAAACTAGAGAAAAGAAAACCAGGTAGCCCGTTATAACCTCAACTACTGTGACGGAGGACGGGCTCCCTGCTGCCTAATCTAATAAGTCATAAATGTAATCAGCAGTAATACCAGCTCCCCACCTTCACATAACTGGTCTTATCCTGAGCAGACAGGAAAAGAGGGGGCGTGAGAGACGGCAGGCTGCTATCAGAGATATTGGAGGAAATTTGCTATTGGAGGAAAATTTGAAGAGTCAGAGAAGCAAAGAGGTAGTGAGGAAAAGGAGAAACCGGAGAAAAGAAAAGCAGAGAGTCTGTCCTGACTTCGACTACTGTGACTGAAAATAGGCTTCCTGCTGCTTTTTCTAATGAGTCATAAATCTAATGAGTAGTAATACCTGCTCCCCACCTTCACATCAATTGCCTCGTCCAGAGCAGACAGGAGGGAAAAGGGGAGGATAAATGGTGCAGACTGCTTTTAGAGCTTGTGACTTCATGTAACAGTTTACAAGGGAGCAGATCCCTACACTATGGCTAATTACATTTATATCAGTGAGTTGCTTTATTATACTTATTGACTCCAAATACAGGTTGTTTCACTGGGCAACCCCTTTAAACAAAAAAAATTAGTTATAACACAAAGTACAATTATACAGACATACAGTGGGGCAAAAAAATGTATTTAGTTAGCCACCAAATTGTGCAAGTTCTCCCACTTAAAAAGATGAGGCCTGTAATTTTCATCATAGGTATACCTCAACTATGAGGGACATAATGAGAAAAAAAATCCATAAAATCACATTGTCGGATTCTTTAAGAATTTATTTTCAAAATTATGGTGGAAAATAAGTATTTGGTCAATAACAAAAGTTCATCTCAATACTTTGTTATATACCCTTGGTTGGCAATGACAGAGGTCAAACGTTTTCTGTAAGTCTTCACAAGGTTTTCACACACTGTTGCTGGTATTTTGGCCCATTCCTCCATACAGATCTCCTCTAGAGCAGTGATGTTTTGGGGCTGTTGCTGTTCAACACAGACTTTCAACTCCCTCCAAAGGTTTTCTTTGGGGTTGAGATCTGGAGACTGGCTAGGCCACTCCAGGACCTAGAAATTGTCATGCTGAAAGACCCAGACACATTTCATCTTCAATGCCCTTGCTGATGGAAGCAAGTTTTCACTCAAAACCTCACAATACATGGGTCTGTATTGTATTGTATTTACACGGATCAGTCGTCCTTGTCCCTTTGCAGAAAATCAGCCCCAAAGCATGATATTTCCACCACCATGCTTCAGAGTAGGTATGGTGTTCTTTGGATGCAACTCAGCATTCTTTCTCCTCCAAAAACGAGAAGTTTTTACTAAAAAGTTTCATCTGACCATATAACATTCTCCCAATCCTATTCTGGATCATCCAAATGCTCTCTAGCAAACTTCAGACGCGCCCGGACATGTACTGGGATTTTTGCTCACCGTTCTTGTGATCATTTTGACACCTCAGGGAGAGATCTTGATTGGAGCCCCAGATCGAGGGAGATTATCAGTGGTCTTGTATGCCTTTCATTTTCTAATAATTGCTCCCACAGTTGATTTCTTCACACCAAGCTGCTTGCCTATTGCAGATTCAGTCTTCCCAGCCTGGTAAAGGTCTACAATTTTGTTTCTGGTGTCTTTCGACAGCTCTTTGGTCTTGACCATAGTGGAGTTTGGAGTGTGACTGTTTGAGGTTGTGGACAGGTGTCTTTTATACTGATAACCAGTTCAAATAGGTGTCATTAATACAGGTAACGAGTGGAGGACAGAAGAGACTCTTAAAGAAGTTGTTTCAGGTCTGTGAGAGCCAGAAATCTTGCTTGTTTGTAGGTGACCAAATACTTATTTTCCACCATAATTTGCAAAAAAAATCAGACAATGTGATTTTTTTTTTCATTCTGTCTCTCATAGTTGAGGTTATAACCTATGATGATAATTCCAGGCCTTTCTCATCTTCTTTAGTGGGAGAACTTGCACAATTGGTGGCTGACTAAATACTTTTTTGCCCCACTGTAATACTATGAAATACTATATGGTCCCTTATCCTTGTTACCTCTTTGCTACCCCATCCCTGAGCCTCCGCTTTCTGGGAGCTGGGGGTATATATCTGCGGCAGTGCCTCCTCCAGGGTAAGGATGTGGGGTCTCATTGGGAACATCTCTAAGAGACTAATACATCTGACACAAAGCGAACTGAGAACTAACTTAAGATTACATAAAGGAAAACAACCATACAAACAGAATGGTATAGAATAGCACAAATTTATAAAAATGCTATATGTATATAGTTCACACCTGTGGAATGCCCGCAGTGCACCAATCGACCTAATTTGCATATAAATCAAAATGATATTACAGCTAAATGGCGCATTGGGGCACCATAACAAAAAGTTGTATTATACTTATACTACTCATGGTAACTGCCCCTATTGGCGTCTATCTAGGGTGCCCTAACCTGCCGCCGGATTCCTTTTAAATATTCAGCAAGGTTTTCATTGACTTTCTCAGCGGTTCTTGAGTCTATTATTTCATCTCCTGAATTATTTTAATTTTCCAGATTTATCTAAAACTCAATTACTATTCACTGCTGCTGTGTGATAAGCGGCTAAATCTAAATGAGCAGAACCAATCAATATATTCATGTCAATCCGCAGGGAAGCCGGTGCATTTCGATGAATATGGAGATGCGCACGTCCCCGCCAGTATCCTGAAGACCTTTCTGCGGGAGCTTCCAGAACCACTGCTGACCTTCGGCTCTTACCGAAATATCCTTGAAATCACCAGTAAGTCCCAATAACAGTAAAGGGATACCCTACAAACCGCTCACTCACTGTGGTGGTCATGTCCAACCAGTCACCTTCTCCTCCCTCTCCTCTCTCATAGCATTTAGTGGAACAGTAAAGGAGGAGACTGCAGCCGCATCTCCCTCCTACCCCATCTTCCTTGTCTACTATTTACTGTATTACTCAAGACATGTTCCCTAAGGATTGAGAGATCCTTCATGTTACTGGAAGGTTAGAAGAAGACTCCATCCCTAATATGATGCAATACAAGCGTTCTTATAATAACGTTTGGTTTTGTTTTAGTTCCACAGAATAATTATTTAAAGGGTTACTCCACCCCTAGACATCTTATCCCCTATCCAAAGGATAGGGGATAAGATGTCTACGATCACGGGGGATCCCCGCAGTAAAGCATGCGGCACCCACCTGTTTCTTGTCCGGAAGCGCTGGAGGGTCTGGGTCGCGACCACGGGAACAGAAGTCCATGACATCATGACTCCGCCCCGTGTGACGTCATGCCCCGTCCCCTCAATGCAAGTCTATGGGAGGGGGCGTGACGGCCGTCACGCCCCCTCCCATAGACTTGCATTGAGGGGACGGGGTGTGACGCCACACGGGGGCGGAGTCATGATGTCACAGACTTCCGTTCCCGTGGATTGGGGATAAGATGTCTAGGGGTGGAGTACCCCTTTAAATTTTTGTAATGGCGTCTCCCTCATTTTTGTTTCAGGCGTGGAGAGCATCTTGCGCGCCAACAGCTGTAAACAGATCGTTCACCGGCTCCCAGATCACAACTACGCCGTCCTCAAATATCTTATTTGCTTCCTAAACTCGGTGAGTTCCTGACACTCTCTGGGCAATCGCTCAATAGAGACTGATCCTGTCTGACCAAGGGCTGTGGAAAGTGAAAAGCTAGGATAGATCCACCACAGAGGCCAACCATGGACTTGCTATGGAGTACAGTCCTGCGCAGGACTATTTTCTTAATTCCGCTCCCGCAACATGTGCCCAATCCCACCCTCTCCCGCAAACATTTTGTCACAGCTTTTAGAGCTGGTACCCCCAATGTCATTTCATCACCTATTTGTAGATTGAAATAAATAATAAAAAGAAACCGGTTTTGATGAGGCGCTGCCCAGTGGGTAGTCAGAAAAGGAGGACTCGAGTGGCACAGGACAATAAATACTTTATTGGTGAAGTTGGGACAACGCGTTTTGGCATCCACTGATGCCTTCCTCAGGTGAAATTACTGTTCCCAGTTCTAGTGGTTGCTAGGTTCTGGGTTGCTGGAGAGGAGTCCTGTGTGTGCAGCCTTGCCCTCTTGGACTGTAGGGGATTGTCCAAACGTTGCAGTTTTACCGCATTCTGATGTGTTTTTACTGCAGGCTGGACGCTGTTTTTATGGAAACCATGATAGAAATATAATTTTACACGCTTTTGGTAAAATGGCATAACTACTGTATTTTTACCATGTATTTATTTTTTTTTATTTTTTTTGCAGCGATTTCTGAGAAATCGCTGCAAAAAATAAAAAAAAATGGTAAAAATACAGTAAAACTGCAGCGTGTGAACACAGCCGTAGTGAAGTTAACTCAAAATTATATGGTCACTATAAGGACATGTTCTTAGGGTGCAGTATGGCACTGTTATATGGCACTCTAAAGACCTATTATTACAGGGCAGTGTGGCACTGTTATTTGGGCACTATAAGGACATATTATTACCAGGCGGTGTGTGATACTATTATATGGGCACTATAAGGACATATTATTTGGCAGCAATTTAACACAGTAATATGGGCACTATAAGGACATTATTATTAGGGACAGTATGGCACTGTTATGTGGGCACTATAAGGACATTATTATTAGGGACAGTATGGCACTGTTATATGCACACTATAAGGACATTATTATTAGGGACAGTATGGCACTGTTATATGGGCACTATAAGGATAGATTATTAAAGGGTAGTATTGCACTGTTATATGGGCACTTTAAGGACATATTATTGGGGCAGTATGACCCTGATATATAGACACTATGAGGACATATTATCAGGAGCAGTATGGCACTGTTATATGGGCAATATAAGGACATATTATTAGGGGGCAGTATGGCATTGTGATATGGACACTATAAGGACATTATTTTGGGGGGCAGTATGGCACTATTATATTGACACTATAAGGAGATATAATTAGGGGGCAGTATGGCACTGTTAAATGGACACTATAAAGACATATTACGGGACAGTATGGCACGGTTACATGGGCATTATAAAGACATATTTTAGGGAACAGTATGGCACTGTTATATGGACACTATAAGGACATATTACGGGACAGTATGGCACTGTTACATGGGCACTATAAAGACCTAATATTACTGGGCAGTGTGGTACTATTGTATGGGCACTATAAAGATAAAATATTTGGGAGCAATAGAACACTGTTATATGGGCACTATAAGGACACTATTATTATTACGGACACTATGGCACTGTTATATGGGCACTATAAGGACAAGTTGTGAATCCCTATACTGACGTTCGGTCCTATCCGCTATGTGGACCTGCATAGAAAGGGACATCTGGTCAGCAGTAAATACATCGTCTCTATGGTCTTGTTAAGTGGTCAATACTTGAGGCGGTAATGAGGTGTGCGGAGGCTCTCCATAACCGACCCCTAATCAACCAGCAGAGCATTGCATTATGGACAGAGCACGCAGCACATTACTAGCTGGGATCGCCGCCGCCGCTGCTGTTCGCTATCTAGATGGCAGGACGCATCTGCGGGAACATAACGCTACAAATGTCCGCCTTGATGTGCGCATAAATCTGATTAGTCACTTAGAAAAATGATATTAACAATTCCCCACATGACACATTAGATTTATAATTGCGCAGGCGGAACCGCATTATGGTGGAATCTATTATGTAAATAGAAAACATCCCATATACAGTATATCCCACCAATTATACCGCTATTCCCCTGTGCACTAATACAGCAGCCGCCGGTCAGGGAATGGAAATAGAATGAAAGCTTCACATATTCTATACATTGTGTAATGATAAAGGTACTTACAAGACGTGGGGAGGGTGAGACGTGTCAATAGCGTCATGTCAGGCCTGTACCTGATGGGGCGGAGACTTTACTGCATTTGGCTCAGCTCGCTAGGTATATTAGAATTGTCTTCTTTACACTACCAAATGGCAGCTGCATTAGGGGACAGTTTGGTACTGTTATATGGACACTATAAGAAAATGTTATTAGAGGGGACAATGACACTGTGATATGGGCACTATAAGGACATATTATTATGGGGCAGTGTGGTACTGTGATATGGGCACTATAAGGACATATTATTATGGGGCAGTATGGCACTGTTATATGGGCACTTTATAGACTTATTAATCCTGGACAGTGTGGTACTGTTATATGGACACTATAAGGACATAATATTATGGGGCAGTATGGCACTGTTATATGGACACTATAAGGACATATTTCTACCCAGCAGGGTGGTACTGTTATATGGGCGCTATAACAGCATATTATTATTATGGGGCAGTATGGCACTGTTATATGGGCACTTTATAGACCTATTAATCCTGGACAGTGTGATACTGTTATATGGGCACTATAAGGACATATTATTATGGGGCAGTATGGCACTGTCATATGGGCACTATAAGGACATATTATTATGGGGCGGTATGGCACTGTTACATGGGCACTCTATAGACCTATTAATCCTGGACAGTGTGGTAATGTTATATGGGCACTATAAGGACATATTATAATGGGGCAGTATGGCACTGTTATATGGGCACTATAAGGACATATTATTATGGGGCAGCATAGCACTGTTATATGGACACTATAAGGACATATTATTATGGGGCAGTATGGCATTGTTACATGGGCACTCTAAAGACCTATTAATCCTGGACAGTGTGGTACTGTGATATGGGCACTATAAGGACATATTATTATGGGGCAGTATGGCACTGTTATATGGGCACTTTATAGACTTATTAATCCTGGACAGTGTGGTACTGTTATATGGACACTATAATGACATAATATTATGGGGCAGTATGGCACTGTTATATGGACACTATAAGGACATATTTCTACCCAGCAGGGTGGTACTGTTATATGGGCGCTATAACGGCATATTATTATTATGGGGCAGTATGGCACTGTTATATGGCCACTTTATAAACCTATTAATCCTGGACAGTGTGATACTGTTATATGGGCACTATAAGGACATATTATTATGGGGCAGCATAGCATTGTTATATGGACACTATAAGGACATATTATTATGGGACAGTATGGCATTGTTACATGGGCACTCTAAAGACCTATTAATCCTGGACAGTGTGGTTCTGTTATATGGGCACTATAAGGACATATTTTTACCCAGCAGTGTGGTACATTTATATATGCACTTTAACATATTAACATATTATTTGGGAGCAAAAGAAAACTGTAATATGGGCACTATAAGGATATTATTATTATTAGGGACAGTATGGCACTGTTATAGGGGCACTATAAGGACATGTTATTGGGGCAGTATGACACTAATATATAGACACTATGAGGACATATTATTAGGGGCAGTATGGCATAATTATATGGACACTATACGGACGGGACAGTATGACACTGTTATATGAACACTATATGAACATATTATTGGAGGGCAGTATAGCACTGTTATGTGGACACTATAAGGACATGTTATTAGGGGACTGTATGGCACTGTTATATGGACACTTTAAGGGTATATAATTAGAGGACAGTATGGTACTGTTTTATGAACACTGTAAGAACATATTATTGGAGGGCAGTATATCACTGTTATATGGACATTTTAGGGGAAGTATGGCACTGTTATTTGGACACTAAGGACATATTAAGGGACAGAATGGCACTATTATATGGCCACTATAAGGACATATTATTAGGGTCAGTATGGTCCTAATAAATGATCAAAATAAAGCCTGACTAATGGTTCATAGTGAGACAATATTACATTTGAATTCTGTTCCTTTTTGTCCTTTTACAATTTGTTTTTCTTTTTTATTTATTTATTTATGTATTTTTAGGCTTTATCAGCCGCTGACTGGCATTGAGTGCTACTGCTTTATTTGCTTCTTTCATAATAGCTTGTCTCTTCTATTTTGGTCTAAACCAGTGTTTCCCAACACGGCCGCCTAGAGCTGTTGCGAAACTACAACTCCCAGCATGCCCGGACAGCCGAAGGCTGTCCGGGCATGCTGAGAGTTGTAGTTTTGCAACAGCTGGAGGCACCCTGGTCCGGAAACATTGGTCTAAATCTTCATCACTTATACCAACAGGTTTCTACAGAAAGCATTTCCAACAAAATGACGGCTTCCAACCTGGCCTGCGTATTCGGCGTGAACCTAGTTTGGCCACAAGAGGGCACCACTTCCATAAACGCTCTGGTCCCCGTCAACATGTTTACAGAACTGATGATCGAATTCTATCCGAAAATCTTCAACGCCAGAACAGTCCCCGGAGAGACTTTACCCTGATCTGCGCCTTTAAGAAAGTTACACTTTTTCCATCACGCTAGACGTCGATAAAATTTTATTTTTCTTAAAAAGTTCAAAAATTCAAAATTTGCACTAAAAAAAGAAAAAAAGGTCACAGAATTGAAGTTTGTTTGATATCCTGTTACAAATTATTTTATATTGATATTTTATTTAAAGGAAAAGTATAGCAAATATATACGGCAATGATGATTATTAATATTTTTTTTACCCAGATTTGCATTACTTGCTCCTCCCCCTTTTTGTGTGCACTAGTTTGTATACGTGAGGCCCGTGGTCCATGTGAAGCAGGGCACATTGGTTTGTAATATATTTTAATGTATTTTTAAAAGTGCGTTCTACTGAATAAAAACTTTGGTGCAGTGAAATCTGCGGCTGATTGCTACAGTGACACCTGCAGGTCAGAAGAGGTGCTGCACTACATTTAAGAAAAAAATTATAAAAATTCTACAACGTGCTGGACATTCCTCACAGATTTTGCCCTATATGGAGATGATGACATCACACAGTTCCTCCATATGGACATGATGACATCACACAATTCCTCCATATGGACATGATGACATCACACAGCTCCTCTATATGGACATGATGACATCACACAGTTCCTCCATATAGACATGATGACATCACACAGTTCCTCTATATGGACATGATGACATCACAGTTCTTCCATATGGACATGATGACATAACACAGTTCCTCCATATGGACATGATGACATCACACAGTTCTCCATATGGACATGATGACATCACACAGTTCTCCATATGGACATGATGACATCACACAGTTCCTCCATATGGACATGATGACATCACACAGTTCCTCCATATGGACATGATGACATCACACAGTTCTCCATATGGACATGATGACATCACACAGTTCCTCCATATGGACATGACATCACACAGTTCTCCATATGGACATGATGACATCACACAGTTCTTCCATATGGACATGATGACATCACACAGTTCCTCCATATGGACATGATGACATCACACAGTTCCTCCATATGGACATGATGACATCACACAGTTCCTCCATATGGACATGATGACATCACACAGTTCCTCCATATGGACATGATGACATCGCACAGTTCCTCCATATGGACATGATGACATCGCACAATTCCTCCATATGGACATGATGACATCACACAGTTCCTCCATATGGACATGATGACATCACACAGTTCCTCCATATGGACATGACATCACACAGTTCCTCTATATGGACCATGATGACATCACACAGTTCCTTCATCTGGGCATGATGACATCACACAGTTCTTCAATATGGACATGATGACATCACACAGTTCCTCTATATTGACATGATGACATCACACAGTTCCTCCATATGGACATGATGACATCACACAGTTCTTCCATATGGACATGATGACATCACACAGTTCCTCTATATTGACATGATGACATCACACAGTTCCTCCATATGGACATGACATCACACAGTTTTTCTATATGGACATGATGACATCACACAGTTCCTCCGTATATACATGATGACATCACATAGTTCCTCCATATATACATGATGACATCACATAGTTCCTCTATATTGACATGATGACATCACACAGTTCCTCCATATGGACATGACATCACACAGTTCTTCCATATGGACATGATGACATCATACAGTTCCTCCATATGGACATGACATCACACAGTTCTTCCATATGGACATGATGACATCACACAGTTCTTCTATATGGACATGATGACATCACACAGTTCCTCTGTATGGACATGATGACATCACACAGTTCCTCTGTATGGACATGATGACATCACACAGTTCCTCTGTATTGACATGATGACATCACACAGTTCTCCATATAGACATGATGACATCACACAGTTCCTCCATATAGACATGACATCATACAGTTCCTCCATATAGACATGATGACATCACACAGTTCCTCCATATGGACATGATGACATCACACAGTTCCTCCATATGGACATGATGACATCACACAGTTCTTCCATATGGACATGATGACATCACACAGTTCCTCCATATGGACATGATGACATCACACAGTTCTTCCATATGGACATGATGACATCACACAGTTCCTCCATATGGACATGATGACCTCACACAGTTCTTCCATATGGACATGATGACATCACACAGTTCCTCCATATGGACATGATGACAGCACACAGTTCCTCCATATGGACATGATGACATCACACAGTTGCTGTAGATTTGTCGGATCAATGATGAGAATCTCCCGTTCCACCACATCCCAGTGGTGAACTATTGGATGAGATCTCCAGCACCTTGTAGAAAGTATGGATGAAGAATGAAGGTAAAAGAGGGTCCAACCCGGGACTAGCAAGGTGTACCTAATAAAGTGGCCAGTACTCTTCTGTAGCCATCCAATAGCCTAGAATATTCTATAATCCGGCATCATTAATGCTAAATAAAAGATATCTCGATGTGATTGTTACATGCTGGTTGAGGCCTATGCACAGTGACATCTCTAGGGAACATCCACCGGGGACTCCAGAGCAGGGGCAGTCCTGGATTAGGTGTGACCAGATGGGGCGAGTATAAATTTGTTGGTTTTCTTTCCCAATTTCTGTCCTGCAAAGAAAATCCCATTCATACACGTATTACTAGCACTCATGCAGGTGGAGCATAATAACCTCTCATCTGTTTTACCCCATCACTCCAGCAGGTGTCAGTAGAAACTCAAAACAAAGCCAAAACCCATGTGACATTCAATAGCGCGGCGGTGAGTGCAATCATTTTTATGACTGAGGGAGAATGTGTTGTCTACGTCGTATGAGCTGGAGCTAAACCCATGCCCTCCATTCCCTTATGGGTTTTATTCAACACTTTTCGTGAAGGAATGTTCTACTCTGGCCTTCCCCCCCCGAGCTCCTGTGAGTAATGTATATACGCAGCCATTCCAGGCAGATCCAGACTCGCCACGCTCTCCAAACAATGGTTTCAATTACTTTCCCCTTTATGGTTTATGCAAATTTAGGACAATAAAGAAAAGGAGTCGGAGAGTTGTTGAGCGGAGATAGAATGAACCACGAGGCTCGGTGCCGGCCATTACTGGAGGTCAAACGGTGGCGGTCTAGGTAATTTTTGTCAGTGAATGTTTCTTAGGAGCCATTAGGAGGAGTTATGTGGAGCTTTAGAGGATCTACGATCAATTTTCGAAGTCTTTTTAGGTACTTAAGGTCTGGTACCTTTTAGCACATCCCTTATCTCTTGACTACGGGCATAGTAGTCGAGAACATCACGTTTCCAATTGAACTGCTGGACAGTAAGCAGAGGGAGAAGATGAACTCTGATGTGAATGGAGAACGGTCTAGTAAGATGACAGCAGCAGGGGAGGAGTGTGCGGCTTTTTGAGGGGGGCAGTGACCAGTGATATGGTTGTAATAGGGGGTGACAATACAAATCTCTTTAGGTAATCAAATCATTTTATAGAAGGCAGAGACCTGTGATTAAAGGGGTAATCCGCCTCTAGACAACTTATCCTCTATCCAAAGAATAGGGGATAAGATGTCTGATCACTGGGGTCCTGCCACCAAATGACCCCCGCGATCTGCTGGCTGAACCCTGCATTCATTTAGAGAGTTGGCTGCACCTCCAGAGGCTTGTGATGTCATGGCCACGCCCCGCTCATGATGTCATGGCCACACCTTCTCAATGCAAGTCTATGGGAGGGGGCGTGACGGCCGTCACGCCACCTCCCATAGACTTGCATTGAGGGGGCGTGGCCGTGACATCCAGAGTGGCGCATGACCGTGACATTTCGAGCCTCCGCCCAGCATCGCCAGTCACCCGGCATGGAGTGAAGTTCGCTCTGTCCACCGGATGTCATGGGTGCCACTGGGGACCCTCGTGATCAGACATCTTATCCCCTATCCTTTGTTTCATAATATACAATGAAGGAAAGAAATAATATTTGATCCACTGATGATTTTGTTCCTATACCCACACGATCAGTCTATAATTTTAAAGGTCGGTTTATGTGAACAGTAACAGACAGAATAACAACACCAAAAATCCTGAAAAATGCATTTCACATAAGTTATGGATTGATTTTCATTTAAATAAGTATATGATCGCCTATCGATCAGCATGATATCTGGCAGGTGTCTTGTATAAAGATAATGAGCTGAGATTAGGAGCACTCTCTTAAAGGGAACACTCCTAATCTCAGCTTGTTACCTGTATAAAAGACACCTTTCCACAGAATCAATCGGTCAGATTCCATATTCTCCACTTGGCCAAGACCAAAGAGCGGTCGAAGGATGTCAGGGACAAGATTGTAGACCTCCACAAGGCTGAAATGGGCTGAAAGACCATCGCCAAGCAGCTTGGTGAGAAGTTTACAACAGTTGGTGTATCTGAATCATTCAGAGGTTCATTGGCAAACTTCAACCGGGCCTGTGCATGAGCTTTCTTGAGCAGGGGGACCTTGCAGGCGCTTTAGGATTTTATTCCTTCATGGTGTAGTGTGTTACTATATGTTTTCTTGGTGACTATGGTCCCAGCTGCCTTGAGATCATTGACAAGATCCTCCCGTGTAGTTCTGGACTGATTCCTCACCATGTCTACGATCATTGAAGCTCCACGAGTGGAGATCTTACATGGAGGCCCTGACCGAGGGAAAAGGACTTACAGTTATTTTGTGTTCATTTCATTTGTGAGTAATGGTTGTAAATTTCTCACCCAGCTGCTTGGTGATGATCTTGTAGCCCATTCCAGCCTTGTCCCTAAAATATTGTCCCTGACATCCTTGGACAGCTCTTTTTGGTCTTGGCCGTGGTTGGGAGT
Source organism: Hyla sarda (assembly GCF_029499605.1). NCBI lineage: Eukaryota > Metazoa > Chordata > Amphibia > Anura > Hylidae > Hyla > Hyla sarda. Next base: position 404,079,742 of record NC_079192.1, read on the forward strand.
TTGGAATCTGATTTATTGATTCTGTGGACAGGTGTCTTTTATAGACGTAACAAGCTGAGATTAGGAGCACTCTCTTTAAGAGATTGCTCCTAATCTCAGGTTGTTTATTGCATCTTGCAGAAATCATGCAGATTGATAAGAGGTCAAATACTTATACAAATCAATTCATAACCTATCTGAAATGCTGTTTTTCTGGATTTTTTTTTGTTTTTGTTTTTCCGTCCCTCACTGTTCAAATAAACCGACCATTCATATTAAAGACAAAAGAAGATGCATACGTTGCCATTTCCATAGTTTTTATTTCTATTGGTTCAACTCCTGGCTTTGGCTAAAAAAATTTGACCAAAATACTAGATGGCAAATTATGGAATGACTTGTCATTTATGAATGGTCTTTAAAAGATGTCTACTGGATGACAATGATCCTCTGATCTTCTAATGATGAAGTGATAAAGCTTTGTGTAGACTCCCCCGCCCAGCCGGTATTTGAGCGTGCTCCCAAAGTACCCATTTGTTGCTTGTCAGCAGACAATTTTCCAAGTTTTGCCAATGACTACACCCAAACATGACCAAGACATTCAACATGGAAGACTGACTTTTTTCCACTAATATCTGTCTTTGAGTTATCGCTAAATGGCCAAAAATCCAATGTATGGTCAACTTAAGATATTAAGGCTATGCAAAAAGTTGAGCTCATGAAATCAAACAAATCTGACCTTAAAGGGATACTCCGCCCCTAGATATCTTATCCCTTATCCAAAGGATAGGGGATATGATGTCTGATGGCGGGGGTCCCGCCGCTGGGGGCCTCACCACAATCTCGGCTGCAGCACTCCAGACATCCGGTGCACAGAGCAAACTTTGCTCCGTGCTGGTTGACTGGCGATGCGGGGTGGAAGTTTGTGATGTCACAGCCACGCCCCCACAATGCAAGTCTATGGGAGGGGGCGTGACGACTGTCAATCCCCCTTCCATAGACTTGCATTGAGGGGGCGTGGCTGTGACATCCCAAGCAGGCATGTCAGTGACGTCACGAGCCTCCAGCGCTGCACCAGTGGTGGGACCCCAACGACCAGACATCTTATCCCCTATCCTTTTGATAGGGGATAAGATGTCTAGGGGCAAAGTCCCCCTTTAAGGTTCTGTAACAAGCACTGGTGTAAAAAAAAAAAAGGATTTAAAGGAAACAAGATCCTTTCAAGAAGTTCCCTCCAGCACTGGGGAGGTTATCGATGGAACTGAATCAGCTCTAATGCATTATTCAGGGAAGTTTTGTAGGGAAGATTCATGTTGTTTGCAATTCTGTAAAGGAGCGAGGAGCCGTGCCGATCGCCCCCCGCAGAGTCCCTGATAACAGTTTCTCTTTACAAATGATAATTGTGCAATAGCATCTCTCCTCCACCAACTCCTCGAAAAATATCTTCACCGCATCAAAAGGCAATTTTCAGATCATCTCTCCAGCTATCGAGAAGGTGATTACAGTGGGAAGCGCTACCGAGATGTGTCTGCCAATACGGTCTTCATTTATAGCAATGAGGTTGGAACTTTTGTAGACGCGGCTCCACCGATTCTTGGTAAGATGGTGCCGATCCTGTGATGACATTGAGTATCCTTCATTTCTGCGAGTTCCACATTATAATTGTGTTATATCTGCCCGCTGGGAGGATTTATCTCTAGCTCGATTTTGCAACATTGACTTTTTTTAAGCTGAAAATTAGACCATCTGGAACTTTTTTATTTTATAAAATACTTAGGCTGTTTCAGCATCACATCTAACCTAAAAGCCGTCTCTGAGCTTATTGTATTATCCTGAAAGATATCACAAAGCCCTTATTCTTCTAAAACAGGAGGGCAAAAGTAGCCATCTCTAGTACCCCCATATTCGGAGGTTCTTCTCAGACATTCTAGAAGATAAAGATTCGTTAGAGAGGTGAAGATTCATAACTACACCAAAACGTCTCTGGAGTGCTAAACGGGAAAGCCGGGGACTCCAACTTTTGAGGTTGAGGTTCCAGATGTTATGAGGTTGTACAATGTCGAAATGTTACCTTCAGAAAAAAAATAAAAAATTAAAAAAAAAGATGGTGCCCCACTGTTGTGGAGCAACCATGGCCATAAACATGAAAGGATAATAACCACACAATAAATCCCTTAAATAAGTAACGAATCCCACGCCAAATTTTGATAGTAAAGGAACAAGGAAAAGCGTTGATAGGATTACCAAAAATTAGACTTTATTAATGAACAATAAAATAGCTTAAAATATAAAAGAGAGGTGTTCCTGAGACCAGGATTAGAGAGACTAAACCTGTATAATACTGGAACAGAGGTAAGGGCTCATAAAATATCGAGGTAGCATTGGTCATTACGCCCCGGAAGAAGCCAGCCCCTTGGTGAAACGTCGGGTAGTAAGGGCCCACGATCCATTATTCCTCTAGCCACTTGGTATTTATATTGTGCAATATTGTGTTGTTTTGTCACCATTTATGTAATTTTTTACTTGTTGTGTGCTCTTGCACTGTGTAAACCAATGCTATGTAAACCAATGCTATCTCGATATTTTGTGACCTCTGTTCCAGTATTATACTGGTTTAGTCTCTCTAATCCTGGTCTCAGGAACACCTCTCTTTTGTATTTTAAGCTATTTTATTGTTCATTAATAAAGTCAAATTTTTGGTAATCCTATCAACGCCTTTCCTTGTTCCTTTACTATGAAAGGACAATATAAAAAAATCCCAGCACACAGGCTTAGAAATGTTTTAGGACATTATTGATTGCATATTTATCTGTCCCCATCGACATCATCTTTATTTGTAGTTTATACTATGTAATTGGCCTTATCATAGCTCCTATAGCTTATCCATCTGAAGGCAGCTCTATGGCCAAACTTATTGCACATCCTGGTGCAACCTACCACGGTCAACTTTAGATAGTGGTAGTCCATGACAAGTTTCCACAAGTTTCAGGTCTTAGACCTAAGAGATAAATTTTGCCTTTACACTAGTTTTGCGATTGGCCAGGTTGATTTTTGGTGGGTCACAGCCAGTGGTCAAGTGAACGAACGAGCACTGGATCGTTGGCTGATCACAAGGTTTTTCCCTGTCAAAAAAATCCACTTTCCTCTGCTGCACATCACCCTGTGTGATAAGGGATGTGCGGCAATGAATGGTAGAAGAAAAGGACCAAGCAAACGATCCACGAAAACTAAGCTGTGTAATTGGCTCCGGTTGCTCTGGTCACTGAGTTGCCAAAATGGTTTGAGAGGATTGGACTGCAACTGTTGCTTTCATGCACCATGCAGGACAGTCTGGCACTATTATAGCGGTGCAGTGAGAAGGGACCCCATTCATTGACTGCCTTGAAACTATCATTACAGATACCAGAAGTTACTACTAGGGGAATGTGGTGACCCGCGGTGATGGCGGGACCACGGGGTGTAGCGGTGTAGGTGGATGGGGCAAGATGGTATTAATCCCAGGGGCAAGGTGTTATTAACACCTAATGTTCGTGATGCCAGAGTGGTTTTTGGGTATCGGGAACCACCCAAATGATATCTCCGCTATTCCAATAGCTAGGCAGTGAAAATGAGAGTCCACAACTAGGTTATGCTTTAATGGAGGCTTTACTGAGGTCAGATGGGTGTTATTATCTTCACAGCTAGGCCAGATTCCCAGAGAGGTGGCCAGGAACCCAGAAGGACCTTGCAGCTTGCTGGGACCAATTATACTTGTAATTGACTTTAGATAATTAACTTGAGGCTTGACTAGACTGTAGGTAGTGACAGCAGACATAGACTTGACTTACTGGAATGACTGTAGATTTGAGGCCTTCCTGGTACTGTACACTAGCACTGAGATCTCTTGTGTTTGCCGGTCTCAGTAAAGTGATGATGGTACAAGAGCAAAAAGAAGAAGAAGGAAGAATTGTGATGGCCGCCCCCTTATATAGAGGGGGGCTGAGCCAAAGCCCATTGGTCAGGTCATGTGTTAAACTGGTGCCCTCTGGGTAACATGTGATAACATAAACATGACATGTGACATTTCACAGGTTCTTTAGACATTTATTGGAGTCCTACAAAGGTCCTTTATACTGACTATATGTTGACATACTGACTATAATCCTATTACATTAATTAACACTATAATAACACAGGGCCTAAGTGTAGTGCAGACCATGGCCTGTACTGGGACATCACAGGAAGTTCCCTGCATATAAAGTACTAGCTGTACGAATCCATATGCAGTTAGCTTCCCCTATACATAAATGTCATAAAAATAACCACACAGAATTGTAGACATGAAAATGGTGAACACTAACATTAATAAAAGTCTTGTATGTATGTAGGAAGTGGGGCTCCGAGTTTTGCTATGGGCCCCTATGATTTCCGTGTACGCTCCTGCCTCCCGGAATCTTAATATGTTACTATCTATTCTTTACCTAAGTTCAGCTTCCACACTGGGACATTGAGTGATCGCTCACCCTGATAGCGGTGTAACCAGTGCTGACATTTAGATTAATGGAACATATTTATAATATTGTGAAGTGCGGTTTCTATCATTTTGTAAAGTCCGCAATGAATTATTAACCACCCCCTTCGTTCACGCCGCTGTGAAGTCTACAGGTTTTTTCTCGTAGATGGAATGTTTTACGCCATTCTTGATTTTCTCCAGGAAAACACATCAAAGACAATAGATTGGATGGGAGATGAAAGAAGGAAAGAAGAAAGCGCTTCTCATTGTCTCATACGACGACTGTGAAAGGCAAATACTTTACATGGTATAATCTATTACTACCTAGGAGGCTATGATGGGCGGTGATACTTGTAGGTTTAAGCATATTAACCGGCCGTCATTAACACTATTGCCTCCTGGGAAATGATAGTCGCCTGAAAGAAAAGCTAAATCAATCTGAATACATATTAATGTTCTCTGTTTTCAGCCATTAAAGTGTGGACTATATCTTAGGCTAGGTTCACATTGCCATTCGTATCCGACCCGTTTTAGAGTCCGATTGGCTGAAAAAAAAAAAAAGCCGATGGGACCCTAAAACATGTCAGATACAAACAGCTACTATCGGGTCTTGACGGACCTCATTCACTAGCATGGGGTCCGTCAGTGATCCAGTAACTTTACAGGAATTTAGTAGAGAACTCCCGTCCTTCTGGATGGATTGCCGATGGAACTCCCAATAGCGGAGAATGCAGAATCTCTGGACAGAATTTCTGCCGGAGAACCTGCGGGCGCGTTAGGAAGGTGTGGACTGCATTGTCTTCCCCACAAACGGCAATGCATTTCTGAGTGGAGCAGAAAGAGAAAGATCCTCTCTGAAATGCATTGCCATCTATGGGGACAGCAATTAAGTAAGCCCGGTCCTAGTGCCGCCCGTAGAATCTCTGGATGAAATTCTGTCTGGTCATTCTGCAGTGTGAACTTAGCCTTACTTTTTCTTTTTTATCCGGCTCATATCTGTGGGATAAGGTAAGCAGCTCCAAAGAAAGTACATTTTGGTGTCCTTCAGTTTGATCTTTATTGTCCACCATATGGACTGGCAAACTGAAGATTAAAACGTGCGGCAACAAAAGCCAACACCGGAGGCGCTCTAAACTTCTGAGCGTTAAATCCTGTTCTTCCGCTGGCATCCTTATGCCCAGTCTTCGCTCAGTAATGTTTTATCTGCATCAATCAAAACCTGCAGTGAAATGGCCCAAAAGAATCCATGAAGTCCTAATTATAGGATAATTAGAGGAAATTATCTTCCACTAAACAAAAACCTGCGCAGACAGCGGGAGAGGAGCCGTCACGTAGAGGGACTGACGGCCGTCACATGGATGATGGAGGAGGCCAAAATCCGAAATATTAAGGTGAGGCTTGACTTTGGCAATTGTGAAAAAAATAGCAAATGTTTTTGGCAATGTTTTTTTTTTTTTCTCATATAAAAGTGCTCCCTGTAGCTAAGTGTTCAAGAAAAGACAGTGGGGAAAAGCAGGATTATCATTGCTGGGATAAATAGGAATATGTTATCTGTATATTAGGTGTATTAGGTATAAAGGACCTTTAAGGACCTTTGAGTTAGTCACATGATGTTGTTGTCACACGTTTGTTACCCAGGGAGCACCAGCTAACCAGGTGACCTGCAGCTTAACCTATGGTTCTCTAGCTCAGCCCCCCTTTATAAGAGGGGTGGACATTACAATCTCTCTCTTATTACTCCTGCTGAGATACAGTAAAGACCAGATGTCTCAGAGCCAGTGTCCAGCACATCTGGAGGCCTCAATCCTAACCTGCAGCCACATGTCCGTAAGTCAAGTCATCTATGTCTGCTGTCACTACCTACAGTCAAGTCATCTATGTCTGCTGTCACTACCTACAGTCAAGTCATCTATGTCTGCTGTCACTACCTACAGTCAAGTCTATAATCAAGTCTGTTATAGTCAGCGTGGCTGAGTTGAAGTCTTTCCAAACACTGCAAGTCCCAGCAAGCTGCAAGGTCCCCTCCGTGTTATTGGCCACCTCTCTGAGATCCTGGCCGAGCTGTAAAGACTATTTCCATCTGTCTACCTCAGTAAAGCTACCGTTAACCCTAACCTGGTCTTGGACTATTATTACCCTGCCTAACCTAGGGATATCGATGCTACTGTTCTGGTGGTTACCGGGAAAACCACGCCCTGGCATCATGAACACTTAGGGGTTAATACCATCTGTCCCTGGGCTATAACATCTGCCCCATACACCTCATATTCACACCCCATTGACCACCACAATATACCAGCATTCACTAACCTGTGGCAAAGCTACAATTCTCAGCATGACCTGACATGTTTACAGCCTGTGTGTCTTTACCTTCATGATAACTCGGATGCTCCTCCTCCTCCCCTCTCACTCCTCCTCCCCCCCCCCTTCTCCATATCCTCCTCCCTCTTCCTTGTCCTACTTCTCCTCCTCATCCTCCCTCTTTCTTTCTAACCTGCCTTGTACACGAGGAGGGAAACAGACACAGCCAACACCCAGGAGCATTGTGCTATCAGTAGAAGCAGAACAACCATCTAAGTGAAGGGGTTACACAGTCTCTAAAACAGCCAATAGTACAAAATTGACAATAAAGACTATTTATTATACAACCTGATTGCATAAAAAAGTGTAAAGTGGCACTCAAAAACTAAACAAGGTAAGGTCTATTAAAGACTCTTTCTTAAGAAGGACCGCCAACAAACCCTCCCTGCCAGAAGGGTCCAGGACCGATGGCCACCCATCGCCAAAGCTCAGGGAAGGTTCAACTTGCTCCCGTATTACACCTGGGCTGCCGACCCCAATTTCACTGCCGACAACTGATTGACTCCCCTGAGAGCTGGGGTTACATGGTAGTAAGGAACCTGATGGTCACACAATAATGCTCCAACGATGGGTTATAACATTTACTTACATATCTTGGTGCCCCCTGGTGTTCATAGTGTTTATCAATGTGTATGTCCACCTACTGGGTTGAGAGCTAGTGGACACACATGCTCAGTTAAAGGGGTATTCCAGGCAAAACCTTTTTTATATATATATCAACTGGCTCCGGAAAGTTAAACAGATTTGTAAATTACTTCTATTAAAAAATCTTAATCCTTCCAATAGTAATTAGCTTCTGAAGTTGAGTTGCTGTTTTCTGTCTAACTGCTTTCTGATGACTCACGTCCCAGGAGCTGTGCAGCTCCTATTTTCCCATCATGCACAGCTCCCGTGACGTGACATCATCATTGAGCAGTTAGACAGAAAACTTCAGAAGCTAATAACTATTGGAAGCATTAAGATTTTTTAATAGAAGTAATTTACAAATCTGTTTAACTTTCCGGAGCCAGTTGATATATAAAAAAAAGTTTTGCCTGGAATACCCCTTTAATCTTTTCATATTCACTGCATGGTGATCCTCTGTACTGTACAGATCAGCCAAAGGAAATAGCCTTTTTCCTGATTGCCAGTATATAGCAGTGAAACTGAGAAGACTCCTTCTGCAGGAATATGAAGAAGTGACTATAGTGGGAGCTGCCAGAGGAGGGAGAAGACTAATTTTGCCAAGAATTATGCTATGGATACTGTGGTATGTCCTAGCACTGGTAATTCAGTATTTTCAGAAATAGTGCCACTATTGCGAGTAAATAGGGCTAAACTGTAATACCACCCACAGCCTATAGACTAGAGTGGTGCTGTTTCTAATCTCATACAAACTCCCTACACAGGATTTGCAGTTGAGTAGCGACATTTTTCGCAATATTAGAGTTTGTAATAGTGGTCACCCTGGTTACATCACTATACGTGTGGGATTTTTGACAGCGATACTAATGATATAGTTGCCAAAATGATGAAGTAATTTGCAGAAAGGCTTTGATGCTCGGTCGGGGTGTGGACGTCTATCATGTGTAAGGCAACAAAGCAATTAAGAAATCTCTTATCGTCACTTGATATAACGGATGTATCAGCTTTTAATGGGATTGTTGTATATGCACAAATGGCGCGATGGAAAGATGATCTCGGAGAGGATCTCGTAATTAAATATCACAAATTCCTTCAAGTCTCAGACATGAGAGAACAGATAGGAGCCTATATTTAATCGTATAATAGATGCCAAATCTACCAGAATATTTGAGAGCCTCTAGAAAAAAGAAGCAACCTCCTGTACTCTGAGAAGAACAAGGAAGTCTCCGCCCCCTCCCATAGACTTGCATAGCGGGGGCAAGGGGTGACGTCACGATACTCCGGCCCCGTGGTCGCCACCCGGCTGTTTGTGAGCTGGCACCGCGGCGTGCATCTCAAGCAGGTGGGTGGCGAATACAAGATTGCGGGGGTCCACAGCGGCGGGACCCCAGCAGTGAGACATCTTATCCCCTATCCTTTGGGCCGGAGCACCCCTTTAATGGGATTGAAAAAATGGCCTGTAGGTGGCTCTGTTCTGTTCCATATGCAGGTCAAACAGTTAATTTGGTCTCCTCCCGGCCTGGCAGGAGACCAAACTCAGGAAGTGCATGTGGGGCATGGCGAGGAAGCTCTCACAGGCTTCAGTGACATTGCGCCTGCTGGGGAACGCCCACTTTCTTCTGCCGGAAGCTCACAATGTGAGCAAAGGGGAAAGGTATGATACAGAGGTTTTTAAATCTCGGAAGTTTTTTTGAAGGGCAGGAGGGGTGTTAGGAGTAGTTAGGAAAAATAGCCTGAGTTAGCTTAGAAAATAAGGTTTGATGACAGGTACTAGTCTGGTCTGGGATCTGTATTAGTTAAAGAGTCTGATCTGTGGTCTGTATTTGTTTACAGAGGCTGCTCTGGGGTCTGTTATACCTAAGGAGTCTGCTCTGGGGCCTATATATATATTTATGGAGTGCATACAACAAGAGTATGACCCCCACGGCACAGCAGGTGTTAACTGCGGAGTTTGTTTCAGCAAGGTAAAGCCACTGGTCTCTTTGGGGTGCTAATGTGCTAGAAGGTGCAGTCATATAACAATGAATGTAAAGAAAGAATTCACATAGCACTCACCATATTGTGATCTAGGCTTGGTCATTTTTGTCTTTTATTGAAGAATTTCATCAGTACAGCGGACGACAAACTATGCGGCTAAGGTGCTGCGAGGGTGAACCAGAAGAGATGAGCCGTCTCCTCTCTCCCCTGAAGTGGTTCACCCTCCCAGCACCTTAGTAGCATGGTTTGGAGTCGGCGCCAGGAGCTTGTGATGTCATTTCCCCGCCCCCTCATGACGTCCCGTCCCGCCCCCTCAATGCAAGTCTATGGGAGGGGGCGTGACGGCTGTCACGCCCCCTCCCATAGACTTGCAATGAGGGGGTGGGGCGTGACATCGTGAGGGAGCGGGGCTATGATGTCACGAGCTCTCGGCACCGGCTCCAGCGTTCGGAACAGTTTGTTCCAAACGCTGGGCAGCGGAGTACCCCTTTAAGGAATCTGGTCTGAGATGTATCTGATGAATCAGTTTGCTCTGAGGTCTAGATATATTTAAGGAGTCTGGTGTGGAGTCTATACATATATTTAAGGAGTCTGGTCTGGAGTGTGTTTTGGTTGAGGGATCTTGTTAGGGAGTGTACTTGTTTTGGGATTCTGGGCTGGAGTCTTTTTTTATTCATATGTCTGTGTTTATATAAGTTGTCTGGTCAGGAGTCTGTATTAGTTAAAATGTCTGATCTGAAGTCTGGATGATAGAAAAGCACAATGGGGGAGATTTATCAAAACCTGTCCAGAGGAAAAGTTGCTGAGTTGCCCATAGCAACCAATCAGATCGCTTCTTTCATTTTTCAGATGCCTTTTCTAAAATGAAAGAAGTGATCTGATTGGTTGCTATGGGCAACTCAGCTATTTTTCCTCGCGACAGGTTTTGATAAATCTCCCCGAATAAGCTGGTCCTGTAGCTCAGGCCCCCACTGATCAAACTTTATTATTCATAACATATCAATAATAAAGTCCCCCAAAACACCAGCAATTGTCTTATGGAAGAACCATCAAACATGTCTGTGTAGCATGGAGAAGTCTTGTAGAGTCATGGGGGGGGGGGGGGGGGGGGGAATTATCAAAACCTGTCCAGAGAAAAAGTTGCTGAGTTGCCCATAGCAACCAATCAGATCGCTTCTTTCATTTTTGAAAAGGCTTGTGAAAAATGAAAGTAGCGATCTGATTGGTTGCTATGGGCAACTCGGCAACTTTTCCTCAGGATCGGTTTTGATAAATCTCCCCCATGGAGCTTCATGTGAACAGTGTTTTTGTGCTGAAACATTGACCACCGTGAGCGGAATACAAGGGGTTACTTTTCAAGACTAATCAAGCAGCCCTGACTTTGTGTATGGAGTTACAGCCATGATTGTTTACCGAACCTCGAAATCCATTACCCTTAGGTGTTAATCCAGCCATAGACTTGAGGTGACTGACCCCTGGAAAATAACAAGCACTGTTGTCAGGTCAGAGTGTGCGGCATACTGATCATACATAACATATGGCGGTATACAAGCCAGGAACGTTTCCTACAACAGTTACATATTCCGCGACGTGCAGCAGATGGGACTTCTATAACAAACGCCTGCAGGACACGACCTTCTGGAATTTATGGGTCACCGAGGGAAACATTTGTATTCTGGGATTAAACAAACACGAGACAAAATAAAGATTGTATGGGAAGTCCAAGTATAACCCCATCCTCCTCTACATGCACAGCGTTAGCTTCAGGGTGCGTTCACATGCTCTTTGTTTTTGCGGGTTTGCCGCAGCGTATTTGAAAGGGGCGGGCTCTTCTCGGCTGTCCATAGCAGATTGTCCGCGGCGGAATTTACGCTGCGGAAAATCCGCCGCAGTCCCTACTGACTTCAATGGGGCTTGCGGCGGATTTTCCGCAGCGTTAATTCCGCCGTGGACAATCTGCTATGGACAGCCGAGAAGAGCCCGCCCCTTTCAAATACGCTGCGGCAAACCCGCAAAAACAGAGAGCGTGTGAACGCACCCTAAAGGACCATTTGTGAACGCAAAAATATAGAAGCCCCACAAATCATTTAAAGGGGTACTCCGATGATTTTTTAAAAATTTTTTTGTTAAATCAACTGGTGCCATACTCTACAGTCTAATGCCTGATTTTAGGATTAAAGGGGTTGTGCGCTGCCCTGCCTTTCGGAGCTCTGCTCGCAGCGTCCGGAAGTTCATTACTCCGCTGCTGTACGCTCAACAGGAAGTTCTTTCCTTTTTTGAATTTCTTTTCAGTCTGACCACAGTGCTCTCTGCTGACACATCTGTCCATGTCAGGAACTGTCAAAAGCAGGAGCAAATCCCCAGCTCTGGACAGTTCCTGACATGGACAGAGGTGTCAGTAGAGAGCACTGTGGACAAGACAAAAAAGAAATTAAAAAAGAACTAAATTTCCTCGGTAGCATACAGCTGCTAAAAAGTACTGGAAGGGTAAGGATTTTTTTAATAGAAGTAAATTTGAGAGCACTGTGGTCAGACAGAAAAGAAGGGGAAAAAAATAGACTTGCACTACAACACTACCTAGTGTCGGTCCTGTGCATGAAAATGGGACAAATTGACGCACAACGGCAATAGAAGGATATTACACAGTATTACAACTTGGCATCATGGGCTCAAAGGGTGAACTGAAGAAAAAATAATAAAAGGGGTACTACCGTGCTGACAACTTATCCCCTATCTAAAGGATAGGGGATAAGTTGCCTGATCGCGCCGGGTCCCGCTGCTGGGAACCCCAGCGATCTCGAATGCAGCACCCCGCTCTCATCAGGCCCCGGAGCGAACATCCGCTCCGGGTCTCATGGCGGGGCTGGTGATCGTGACGTCACAGCTCCGCCCCCTGTGACGTCACGCTCCGCCCCCTCAATGTAAGTCTATAGCAGGGGCTCGCCCCCTGCCATATACTTACATTGAGGGGGCGGAGCCGTGATGCCACGATACTCCGGCCCCGTGATCGGCAGTTATCAGGCCCGGAGCGATGTTCGCTCCGGGGCCTGATGAGAGAGGGGTGCTGTGTGCGGGATAAGTTGTCAGCACGTTAGTACCCCTTTAGAGGGGTACTCCGCTGTTCAGCGTTTGGAACAAACTGTTGCCAACGCTGGAGCCGGGAGCTCGTGATGTCATAACCCCGCTCCTCATGCCCCCTCCCATAGAATTGCATTGAGGGGGCGTGAAATCACAAGGGGGCTATGACATCACAAGCTCCTGGCGCCGGTTCCAGCGTTCGGAACAGTTTGTGCCAAACGCTGAGCAGCGGAGTACCCCTTTAAGACCTCAGCCCACGAGCCCAGAGGTGTCCCCCAACATGGCAGATCTATCTAAACCCAATCATTTTAGGGTCCCATTTGTAGGACAAAGAACTGAACATCTAAAAAATTATCTAATATGCTATAAAAAAAAGCTATAAAAATTCTTACAGTAAAAAATAAAGTAACACGGCCTGCGTAGAATGAGAGTCACGTCCCGTGCCACGCATCACTCTTTCATCTGCCATCACACAGCACATGCCCTAGTCTTAAAATTATACGACAGACTGCCAGAAAAGCCTGGAAATTGAATGATAAACAGGGCAGAAAATTGGCCCTTTTGAAATTCAATTTTCAGAGCGAATCCCAATGAGCTGTTTTTTTTTTTTTTTTGAGGGGAAAAAAAGACTGTACTTTGAAAGCATCTGGGTATTAATTATTATTATTTTTCTTTTTTACTAAAACCTTCTCCCAAAGCAATGACAAAAAGTTATTTGGGGGGAGGGCGGGTAGGAGTCAAAACAATAAAAAAAACATCTACAAAAATTTTCCCCAGGTACGGGCCTAAAAGCTTTACTATTATTAATTTGAAGTATTTTGCTGCAACCAGAAGGTTAAACCTGAGACTGTTATAAAGAAGGTGACCCCTCCTGAGTACAGGGGAGGGGGGAGAAAAAATTGAAAATATTTGGAGAGATTAAAGCCCAGCGTAAGTCTACATCTTCTTGAATCCACATTAATTATGAAGGCCCCCCGCTGGGCCATGTAATTGGCTGCTGCCTGTTAGCCGAACGGCAATTTTTTTTTTTTTTTTTTTTTAGGTTAACATTACAAATGTGTTTTGATTTTAATGAAATAAAAAAAAAAAATATATAAAAAACCACTCCGGTTTTACAGAGATTATTTTAATGAATACGCGCGACGTCGGCGCGGCCAGACATCTACTCGCTCACAGCTGTCTTATTTTATTTTTTTAATTCTTTGGTCTCTGCTGTTCCAAGCAAAAACAAAGTGAGGAAAATGCTGCCGCAGCTTAGGTACGGGGGGTGGGGGGGTCGGGGGGCATCTCCGTCTCTCCCGAAATGCTACCCTTGCCAAAATAGAACTGAAACTCGCATGTGTGATCCGTTTGTAGTGCTGATCAAAGTGTGGTTAAATCCTATTGTCAGGAGCGGCCTTGTAACAACTTTTTATGTCGTTGATGGCGGGGAAATTCATTAGAATTCGTTTTTCTCCAGATCGAAGGTGCTCCGGTTACCCTAAAAAGTTTTGTGTTGACTCTTTAAAGAAGTACTCCTCCCATAGACATCTTATCCCCTATCCAAAGGATAGGGGATAAGATGTCTGATCGTGGGGGGTCCCGTGGCTGGGGACCCTTCGATCTCCCTGCTGCACCCGGCGTTCGTTTAGAGCGTCAGGTACAGTGCCGGAGGCTCGCGATGTCATGGCCACGCCCCCTCAATACAAGTCTATGGGAGGGGGCGCGACTACTATCACATCACGAACGGGACATGGGTGGGACATCACGAGCCTCCACCCCTCATCACCAGTACTCCGGCAAGGAGCAAAGTTGGGACACTACGAAGCTACTGCTACCAGCCCTCATCATCTCCAGCTTGGACTACTGCAACATTCTCCTCTTTTGGCTTCCATCAAACACTTTTGCTTTCCTCCAATCCATCCTTAAAGGGTACTCTTCCCCTAGACATCTTATCCCCTATCCAAAGGCGGGGGGTTCCCCAGCAGTGGAACCCCTGTGATCTCAGCTGCGGCAACTCAGACATCCGGTGCACAGAGCGAACTTCGCTCCATGTTGGATGACTGGCGATTCCAGGTGGAGGCTCGTGTTATCAAGACCACGCCCCGCTTGTGATGTCACGGCCATACCCCCTCAATGCAAGTCTATGGGAGGGGGCATGACAGCTCTCATGCCCCCTCCCATAGACTTGCATTGAGGGGCGTGGTCGTGACATCACGAGTCGGGCGTGGCATGACGTCATGAGCCTCCGGAGCTACAATCAAAGCTCTAAACGAATGCCGAGAGCAGCAGGAAGATCGGCGACCGCCGAGAGCAGCAGGCGGGACCCCTGCGATCAGACATCTTATCCCCTATCCTTTGCATGGGGTATAAGATGTCTAGAGGTGGAGTACCCCTTTAACTCTGCTGCCTTACTAATCTACTTCTCCCCTTGCTCCTTCTCAACCAATCCCTTCACTACCTGCCCATTGCCCAACAAATTCACGTTGAACTTTTCACCATGACAAGGTGTCCACAATTTGTCCTCTCCATACATCTCTGACCTGACCTTCCGAAATCTCCTCTCGCATATTCTCCTCTGCTGTCAAGACCTTCGCTTGTGCTCTCCCCTCATCCACATCTTACACAACCATCTCCAAGATTTCCCCCATACACCCACCATCAAGACCTTCCAAAGCAACCTGAAAACCCATCCCTTCCGAAAAACCTCCAATAATCCTGCAGCCCCTGTACTTCCCAGTGAATGGCTGCTTCTCTACCTGCGCACATATTACCAGCTGTCTCCCCACCTACTATTCCCCTCTCCTTGTAGAGTGTAAGCCCTCGCAGGCAGGGCTCTCTATCCCTCTATGACAGTCTGTCTGGTCCATTAAACTTGCGTTTGTGTTAAATGTATTTTATCCCCTTTATCATGTATACAGTGCCCTGGAAATAAGGGTTCTTAATAATAATAATAATAATAATAATAATAAACCCTGGGTAGGGTAGGTTACCAGCAGCAACAGTACAGTATACACCATGATAGACAAGCCAGGGGATGTAAGGCTATGTAGGACTAGAAATAGTAGTAGTAGTAGTAGTAGTAGTAGTAGTAGCAGCAGCAGCAGCAGTAGTGGTAGTAACAGTAGTTGTAGTAGTAGTAGTAGCAGCAGCAGCAGTGGTAGTAGTGGCAGCAGTAGTAGTAGTAGTAGTAGTAGTAGTAGTAGTAGCAGCAGCAGTAGTAGTAGAAGTAGCAGTAATAGCAGTAGTAGTAGTAGCAGCAGCAGCAGTAGTAGTAGCAGCGGCAGTAGTAGTAGTAGCAGCAGTAGTAGTAACAGCAGCAGTAGTAGTAGAATCAGTAGTAGTAGCAGCAGTAGTAGTAGTAGTAGCAGTAGGTGTAGTAGTAGTAGCAGCAGCAGCAGCATTAGTAGTAGTATTAGTGGTAGCAGCAACAGTTGTAGTAATAGCAGCAGCAGTAAAAGTAGCGGCTGCAGCAGCAGTAGCAGCAGCAGTATTAGTAATAGAAGCAGCAGTAGTAGCAGCGGCAGTAGTAATAGTAGTAGCAGCAGCAGTAGTAGTAGTAGCAGCAGCAGTATTAGTAATAGAAGCAGCAGTAGTAGTAGTAGTAGCAGCAGCAGTATTAGTAATAGAAGCAGCAGTAGTAGTAGTAATAGTAGTAGCAGCAGCAGCAGTAGTAGTAGCAGCAGCAGTATTAGTAATAGAAGCAGCAGTAGTAGTAGTAGCAGCAGTAGTAATAGTAGTAGCAGCAGCAGTAGTAGTAGTAGCAGCAGCAGCAGCAGTAGTAATAGTAGCAGCAGCAGCAGTATTAGTAATAGAAGCAGCAGTAGTAGTAGTAATAGTAGTAGCAGCAGCAGTAGTAGTAGTAGCAGCAGCAGTATTAGTAATAGAAGCAGCAGTAGTAGTAGCAGCAGCAGTAGTAATAGTAGTAGCAGCAGCAGTAGTAGTAGTAGCAGCAGCAGCAGCAGTAGTAATAGTAGCAGCAGCAGCAGTAGTATTAGTAGTAGCAGTAGTAGTAGTAGTAGCAGCAGCAGTAGTAGTAAGAGCAATAGTAGCAGTACAGTATGAAACATGATAGACAAGGCAGGAGATGTGAGGGTTTAGGGGTGGTAGTAGTAGTAGTAGTACAGTATGAAGCATGATTGACAGGACAGGATATGTCTGATTTGTAGGCATAGTAAGAGTAGTATTAGCACAGTATGGAACATGATGGAGAAGGCAGGAGATGTACGTCTTTTTAGGGATAGTAGTAGCAGCCACCATTGGATGTGCAGAATTGCTGAATATTTGGTCAATTCAAAACAAATTTAACAGGTAATGAATTAAATTAATAAGTTAAAAACTAGCTTAGTGTTTCCCAGCCAAGGTTCCATATATAAAGCTCAGCTTTCCTTCTTGGAGAGACAAGCCACTACCAAAGTGGCAGCATCTGGCAGCGGCTTACCCCTCCTCTCACCAAACATTCATGTGTTATGGAGAGCTTGAAAAAGACAACGGTCAACCAAGCAGACATTTGGACGCCAGTTATTGCAATACCAGCATTACATGAAATTATTTATACACAAACACCATTAAATTGTCAATCAAATTTTAATGCATCATAGAGAAGTAAAACTACATTGGAATATTCAGGACGAACACTTTTTTTTTTATTATTATTTTCTATGCACACTAAATGGACTGTCCCTTTAAATTAAAACAAAATAAATAATACTACTTTTAACAGTCCAATACATTTCTTCATACATCCGCTCACATTTTTTTATTTTTATCTATCTGCACATTGTAAATTTTATTCAAGAATAAAATAACTCGAAAACCCTTTTAACCTAAAAAACTACATTGCAAGCTGTATCTGAATGCGTAAATTGGCATAAAACAACCAATGTATAACAACTGTGTTTTATTTTTATTTTTTTAAGTCAAGTTTGTTTTTTTTTGTTCATCAGTAAAAGAATATAAAATCTTGGTCAACCCATGGTTAGGTGTATTAAAATAGATCTGTATAGTACTGCACAGTATCTCCCGGAGTTGTGAGAATGGTGGTAGGGACTATTATCGACCATCAACCCCTTTATTTGTAAGACATTCACAACTGATATGCAGATGTACAGCGGAGCTGCCTTGTAGTATGTATTTTTTTTATTTTATTTTATTTTTTATTTTTTTGATAATGCAAATATTCTCTCAATATGAGATTCGTGTGATATGTTATAAGCAGCCTATCATTTTTGAAGCATGTATCTCAAAGTCCGGTATAAAAAAAAAATTAAAAAAAATTCAAACAAAATATACAGTAAATATATTTATATATATATATATATATATAATGTGGGAATGAGCAAGGAACCCGAGTACAAATGTACATAGCACATGAAGGTTACTTTAAAAAAAAATATATATAAAAAATAAATAAAATAAAAATAAACAAACTTTAACACTGATAAGTAACAGCCAACTTTTTTTTTTTGTATTTTTGTGTGATAGCTTGGACATATAAAATAAAAATAAATAGTAAAAATTGTAGTAAAATACAATTTTTTTCTTCGATTTTTATTTTTTTTAAAGGTGCTCATGAATTTTTGAGAATTATACTGTATACTAGTCTGTTTCCATAAAGTGAACCTCACATATAGATTTGCACAATTTTACATTTTTAGATCCAAAAAGAGTCCGTAGAATTGCAAGGCTATGTTCACACTGCCAAAATTTCGAATTCCGCTCGGAAATTCCAATGCAGCAGAGTCCCATGGTTTTCAATAGGATTCTGAGATTTCCATAGATGGCAATGCATTTCTGAGCAGATTGTGCAGAAAGAATTGACAAAATCGGAAATTTTGGAAATTCAGATTTTGGCCTTTGCAGAAAGAAATGACAAGTCAATTCTTTCTGCAGAATTTCGGAAATTCTGATTTTGGCCTCCGAAGAAAGAATTGAATGCATTGCCGTCTATGGAGATGCTGCATTTCCCAGCGGTCCTAGCATCGGCATGTTCTGCCGATTGCACGGTGTCTGCTGAATGTCCT
Source organism: Hyla sarda (assembly GCF_029499605.1). Classification (NCBI taxonomy): domain Eukaryota; kingdom Metazoa; phylum Chordata; class Amphibia; order Anura; family Hylidae; genus Hyla; species Hyla sarda. The sequence goes on from NC_079192.1 coordinate 404,098,252, forward strand.
CCCAGACATTTCGTCGTATGAACATAGCCTTAGGCCTATTAAAGGGATTGTCCAGAATTAGGAAGAACATGGCTGCTTTCTTCCAGAAACAATGCCACGCCTTCCCAAGGGTTGTGTCTGGTATTGCAGCTTGGCAAAAGTGAAGCTGAGACCAAACTCAATCGGTGAACACAGTTTTGGAACAAAGCGGCCATGTTTTTCTAATACTGAAAAATTCCCTATGGTTGAGCTACCACTGTCGTTTCAGGAAGACTAGCTCAGGAAATATATAAAGGAATTCTTCATTGTATTATTATTTTTTTAGAAGTTGAGTTTTTCAAAAATAATGTGTGTCCCCCATCCTCATATCCCCAATCTATATACTTATAAAAAAAATTATACAAAAAAAATCATAATTTAAAAACAACATGATATCTCAGATATGAGAAACTCCACTTGAGGCAGTTTTTTTTTTTCTTCCTGTACCATATAGCAGATAATTCTGCAAGCATAAAACAAAAACGCATATTGTTCCTTTCACATTACATATTTTACAATAAAAATGCAGTACAAAAAGGTAAAGTTTTTTGGCATATAGTCTGTACTGGCAAAATAAAATAAAAAAAATATTTGTAAAAAAAAATGTAATTTTGTTGTTGTTCTTGTACCAAAGTGTAAATCAACCAACTAAAGTTTCCCACTTTGTCATCTTTGTACCTTTCAAGGAAAAAAAAAAAAAAAAAAAAAAAAAATTAAGTCAATGAGAAAATACATCGATAGCAAAATAAGTACAAAGGACCTGCAAAAAGTGAAGGAGCGGTACTTTGTTAAATAGTTCGGCGCGCGTATACACAAGCATTAGCATGAAAATACTTCAATGTCCCACTAGAAATGCAAAGTTTATACAAGTTTTTTTCTTTTTTCTTTAAATATAGCTGCAGACCTCAACTGTATTAATACTAAGAGAAAAAAAAAAGAATAAGAAAAAAATATATAAAAATAAATAAATAAAAAGAAAAATGTAAAAAAATTCAGCATTTGTTTTGAAGGCTCTGAGAATTTACCAACATAACCCTTTTCAATAGCCCCATCGAAAAAATAAACCTGAATACATGTGGCAGATTCGGATGGAAAAGGGTTGCAAACAGTCCAAAAAAACTGAATCTAAAAAACTTCCATAACATTTTTTCTTCTTTACGTCTCCCGATATAGAGTTATGAAACTCTTTCAAACCAACTCTACGATATCTTGATCCTCTTGACGACTAAAAACAAGGAGGCGTCCACTTGTCTTGTGGTACTTGCTTAATTGGCCCTTTCTCATAGTCAGTTATTTTCATTTACATTTTTTAAAATTTACTCTTTAAACCCAAATTTTGTTTCTTCATTTATTGATATTTTTAAGGCCAAAGTAAAAATGAAGTGAAAAAAACCCCACAACCTCATAAGCACTGATGGTGTCAGCAAGTGACGCAGTACACGTTCCTTTTATCGCTATTGCCGCCATGTTTGTGAGCTTTACGTCGTCGATGCTGCGCTTGTACTTGTGTAGATTAGAATTTTTTTTTTCAAAAAACCCAAACATAAAAACAGACTGTTCTTTCCTTCTCCATCTTGGCGAAATTTGCTTAAAGTTATTGTTCCATCTGCCCGTGTCAATTGTTACTCTGAGACTGCTGCAGGCCTTTGTGAATAGTAGGGGTGGCAGATGAAGGCTTGATCCAAGGGACCGTCAGCAACGAAGCGGTGGCAGTTGTCGTCATGGTAACCTGAAGCATCTGTTCGCCCTGAATCAGTCTAATGAGAGTTTTGAGACGTTCCAAAGATGACTGAGTTCCTCTCTGCTGGGCCAGCAAGCTATTCTTTACCTCTATGCATTTCTGTCACGTAGGAAAAAGAATAAAATATGATGGTTATACTGAAAACCACATGAATGGATAAAACACAACTAGGGACGGTTATCGTAAAATCCCCCATCGGTCTAATTCTTTTAGTAAGTCAAATCCTACAATAGGCCAGATCTACTGCTCCCCACAAGATTTTCTCCAGAGACGTTTTTCAAATTCTTGGAAATTATTGAATAATCTACATTAAATAAATTGTCCAAAATGTAAAAAACACAGCAGATTTCTTTCAAAAACAGCGCCTCACCTCTCCAAAAGGTGAAATGTGGTATTGCATTTGATTGCAAATCTAGGAATTTATCGCCTAGAGTAATTTTTTTTTCTTTTACTGATTAAAGGGGTACTACTGTGCTGACAACTTATCCCCTATCTAAAGGATAGGGGATAAGTTGCCTGATCGTGCGGGGTCCCGCTGCTGGGACCCCCGCGGTCTCTCACACAGCACCCCGCTCTCATCAGGCCCCGGAGCGAACATCGTTCCGCGTCTGATGACTGCCGATTACGGGGCCGGAGTATTGTGACGTCACAGCTCCACCCCCATGTGATGTCACGCTCCGCTCCTCAATGTAAGTCTATGGCAGGAGGCGAGACAGCTGTCTCGCCCCTGCCATAGACTTGCATTGAGAGGCGGAGCGTGACGTCACACGAGGGCAGAGCTGTGACGTCACGATCACCAGCCCAGTTCACTCCGGGGCCTGATGAGAGCGGGGTGCTGCATGCGGGATCGCAGGGGTCCCCAGCGGCGGACCCCGCGCGACCAAGCAACTTTTCCCCTATCCTTTAGATAGGGGATAAGTTGTCAGCACGGTAGTACCCCTTTAAAGCCAGATGCCAAAACACACTTTTTTTCTAATCTGTTCCTTTTTTTTCAGTTTTAATTTTTTCCTACTTATTATGGTGGCTTCAGCATTATTTAGAGAGAACCTTTACACCATTGACATTCTCTGTGACCTTTTCAGAGGCCACTTTACAGGGAGGGGGAGAGGGAGCTGTGAGCAACAGCTATTGTGAGTACCTCTATTATCTCTACATTGGTGTCACCTTTCACTGTACTCTTGTCTGTGGTGATAAGGAGGGAAATTATCTGTACAGTACAGAAAGTTTCAACTTAGTTTTATGTCTAGTGGCAAAAATGGAAACTGCATGATTTCAGGATTTTTTTTAATAATATATATAGTAGAATGGAAAATAAATAAAAAAAAAATATTAAACAACAAATTTTATGTACATTTTACAATTTTAAAATGTTTAAATCAAGAATTTTTTAATTTCTTTTTTTTATTGTTTAAAAATAATTTTCCATTTACTATCTGTTTTTTGAAGTAATCCTAAAATTTTACAGTTTCCAGTGTGTCCACTAATGGTCATAATACATTGACTCTACTTGTTCTGTAGAGAAAATGTTTCAGTAGTTTTCTCCTTATCGTCACAGAATTACAGTAAAATAGATAAGACAGGATTAGGCCATCACCATAGGTGATGGACACAGCTCCCATCCTTTCCTTACTTACTCAACAACCTCTTACAAAACTTTTCAATATAGTTCTCTCAGCTGGAAAGGATGCTGCTAACAGAAAAGAAGCAGAAGCTTAGGCAATATGGCTGCCCCCGTGATAATGTACAGAAAATCAGATAACAAAAAGAACTACAATTAGAAAAAAAATAAAAAAATAATTAAAAAGATTAAAAAATAACATATTTCAGTATTGGGTTCTACTCAGTAAAAAATAAAAATCTAGGTGACACATTTCCTTTAAATAGGGCGCAGCCAGAATACCAGATAGATGGAGCTGTTTCTGAAAGAAGACAGTCATGTTGTTCGAATCGTCAGGTCTAAAGAGGTTATCTGGGGGGCATACCCTGATTATGTAACAGTATATAACTTAGTAACATTCATTTAAAGGGGTATGCCAGGAAAAAACTTTATATATATATATATATATATATATATATATATATATATATATATATATATCAACCGGCTCCAGAAAGTTAAACAGATTTGTAAATTACTTCTATTAAACATTTTTTAATCATTTCAATAATTATCAGCTGCTGAAAAAAAAAGAAAAAAAAAAAAAATAATAATAATAATAATAATAAGTTTTTCACCGGAGTACCCCTTTAAACTATATAAGTTGTCCCAGTACTGTAGGCAAGTGCCAGGTCCTGGTTTATTTTGGCTGTGAATAATTAATGGATTTGGTAACCTCTCTACTAACATAGAAATCCTTTCAGGGGTTATCCAGGGATATAAAAACAGAGTTGATCTCTGTAAAAACTGTGCCACTCTTTTTGTCAGGTTGTGTGTGACATTGCAGCTCTGTTCCATTAAAGTGAATAAAGCCAAGTTGTAATACCACACACAACCAGGACAGGGGTGGCGCTAATTTTGAAAAGAAATTAACTCTGTTTTTCTTATCCTAAAAACCTCTATTAAAGAGGACCTGTGGAGATCATTAAATAGCTTAGGGTGTCTTGGTCACACAGTTTTTACTTGATACATCTTTCAGTTCCCAAGTTATAAGGGTTTATATCTTTCAGGGAATCAGTGAGATGGGTGTGAACTTATTTTTAATAAAGGAAGGGGCGGGATTATACAGTCAGGGGGTGTGAATTTTACATTGAGGGGCAAGGGTGCCTTATTCACACCCCCTGACTGTATAATCCCGCCTATCACCTAATAGTCCCTCCTATTATTAAAAAATTATGTTCACGCCCATCTGACTGATTCCCTGAATTGTCAAACAAACTATAAGGGTCTATTCACATGCCAGAGTTTCCACTGGCAGAATTCCGCTTGTGGAATTTCGCCTCAAATTAAAGCTCATAGACTTCTATGGGATCCCGTACTCCCATTCACACTTCTGAATTCCGCCAACAGAATTCCATCAACGGAAATTCTTCCGTGTCAATAGACCCTAAATCTGTACATCTCAGGAACTGGAGGGTGTATCAAGAAACAGTAAAAAGGTGTGAGATCAGGGCACCCTAGGCTATTTAATGATGATGCAATCTAATTTTGGGGGGTTGGCCACAGGTCCTCTTTTTTAGGTTTTCTAAATTAGTATAGAGGGTACCGTATATAAGCGAGTATAAGCTGACCCAAATATAAGCCGAGGCCCCTAATTTCACCCCATAAACCCAGGAAAAGTTATTGACTCGACTACAACTTCATCATCACTGCCTGTCAATCCCAGTCATCAGCTGTCCGGGCACGCTGGGAGTTGTAGTTTTGAAACCTCTGGAGGTCCGCAAGTTGAAGACCACTGCGGCCTTCGTCATCATCCAGACCCCCCTTTTGTTTTGTACTCCCCTAGTCGGAAAGTTAGGGTGAGCTGGTCCGGGCCATCTATGCTGCAGGGACCGTCCGGTGCGGAGGGTTAGTCATTGCAGGCTGTCCATTTTCACCGGGGGGCCCTCTTCTCCGCGCTTCGGGCCCGGCCCTGGACTAGTGATGTTGCCTTGATGACGGCGCACAGGGTCGTTCATGCGCAACGTCCCTGTGCATCGTCGTCAAGGCAACGTCACTAGTCCGGGCCCGAAGCGCGGAGAAGAGGCCCCCCCCCCCCCCACGGTGAAAATGGACAGCCCGCAACGACTAACCCTCCCCACCGGAAGGTCCCTGCAGCATAGATGGCCCAGACCAGCTCACCCTTCCTTCCCACCGAGGGGATGGCTGTCCGGGCATGCTGGGAGTTGTAGTTTTGCAACATCTGGAGGTCTGCAGGTTGAAGACCACTGAGAAGGGATTGACAGTCGAGGCCGAGGGGGGCGTTTTCAGCACAAAAAATCGTGCTGAAAAACTTGGCTTATACTCGAGTATATACGGTACATTATTTATACACAGCCAAAATTAACCAGGACTTGGCACATCCCTACATTGCTGGGACAACATATAGATTTCATGTAATTGACTAAAACTTGGCGTTATTTTAATGTGCAGATGAGGACAATGACTGCTGACCTTTAAAGCGTTGTTCAGGAGTCTTTCTTGATCTTCGAGTTGTCTTTGTTCATTTTTTAATTCATTGCCTTTTTTCATTAATTTTCTTTTTTCCTCTTCTTTTACTGTAAAGTATGAAACAAGAGTAAGTTGAACATCAAATCTATATATATTGGGGTAATGGGTTGGTGAGGTGACTATATGAGCAGCATTTGTTCCCCACACCCCTCCTCGATCACAGGTTGTAATGTTTTGTTATTCGATTTGATTTGATTTTTTTTCCTTTGCAGGATGAAGTGGAATGTTAGTGTAGCATGTGGTGCGATGTATAGCTTAGGGAACCTATGCTGTATATTATGCAATCATGCTTTGTATGATTGTAATTAATTGTATGTGACTTTATTGTAGTAATGACTGAATGATCACTAGTGACCATACTAGAAATTTTACCATACTATTCGTTTCCCACTTACAGCTTTCCAGCTGTTGTTAAACTACGACTCCCAGCATGCCTGGAGGCTGAAAGGACATGCTAGGAGTTGCAGTTTTGCAAAAGCTGGGGAGCCACAGTTTGGAGACTGCTGCCATACATACATCTATTGTTGGTGTTTGCGCATGCTGTGTGTTACCGCGTTAGCCCAATTTTTGTATTTGGTCATAACAGAAAGGTTCCCACCGGATTTATGTGTCACGTAAGACTGAACGATGGCGAGGGCCCCACTCCATGGCACTGTTTCCTTCTTTAATACCTATAGGTTAAAAAAATAATAATAATAATAAATTATAGGGCTCTGGATATGTGACTTAATTTCCGTATTAAAAAGTTGTCATTAAAAAAACAAATAAAAATCTAAAATACTGAGAATCCAGATGCCAATGTTAGGACGGCATGAAGGTGGCTTAGAATATGTTGGTGCAGTAGGTTAGTTACACATCTGCACAGGTCCAATGGGCTACAAAATGACAAGCTCTGATTTTATGGCAGGATGGAAGAAAAAGACAGCTGATATTCCAATGGAACTAAAACTGGTTGGAAAAATAGTACTTTTGCTGATGTTGACCCTCTGGTTCCTTATCTCCTACATCCCCTTACGTTGCTTTCTTTTTTCTTTGGGTAGCAAAATGGTTTTCAAGCCTTGTTGGAAAGCTTGAGTGGTAGGGTATACCACTGGGTTTAATCAAATAAAGGTAGGTACTCATGTTCAACATTTCTGTGGTCTCTTGTCTCTAGAAGATCAGTCAATTCGGAGAGAGCTTACAATAAATTGCATTATAGAGCTATTTTTATAGGATAGTTGTAGGCCATTCTGTTTAAAACAGTTGCTGAAAAACAATGAGACTTGAGATCTTCTCGCCAGGACAAAAAGAAAAAGTTGTCCACCTTAGACTACAGATTTCGTGGCCACCTACTTTAAATTCTCCTTACCTTCTGTTGGCACTTTGGACACATCCAGACTCCTTTGGGCACTATTTTCACTGGTGAATCTAAGCAGTCTAAATGGTAAGCTCTTGGGCATGTTCCACACGGCTGTAAATTGTGGCCACGTTTGCAGGCCGAGCAGTGTTCGTCGTGAGTGATCTCGTTCTAAAGGAAGACAACAAAATCATTTTATTATTGACTTACAAATGAATAAAATTAGCAAAAAAATCCAGTTGGCTTCCATAAGGCAACTAAAGATAAAGACTGGTTGTCTCATTCAATGACCTTCTCAATTCACCAGGTATCCATGTTGGGAACGAAGTTACATGGCCGCTTTATCTTGGGGAAACAATGGTAATATCAATGAAACTCATGTGTGTGTGTGGACCAGAGGGGCAACCAATATCTACCCATTCAAGACACTTCCATCTACAGATACAACAATTGTAACAACAAATAAGAAACAGAATAGCTCGGGTCCACTCAACTTTCTACAGGCCCACCCAACACCAAGAATGAAGACAATCTTGACTTTTGTCATTGACTTTCTACTTTGAGGATTTCCCCAAGATAAGTTGGCCAATGTTGTCATGATGACCATAGGCTGATGCTACATGACGTGGTAAATTAACCCAAAAATGACAAATCATAACATCATACCATGTTGAATTTATGATAATGAGATTTTTTTTATAAATTTTTTGCTGTGGACGTGCAATGCAAAACATTAGTTGTTGAGTTAATGCCAGATTATATTACACACAAAAAAACAACCAAAAATAAACTGATAATACACTGCTCAAAAAAATAAACTGATTGAGAATCAATTTCATGTGCTGTTGGGCAAATGGAACAGACAACAGGTGGAAATTATAGGCAATTAGTAAGACACCCCCAATAAAGGAGTGGTTCTGCAGGTGGTGACCACAGACCACTTCCCAGTTCCTATGCTTCCTGGCTGATGTTTTGGTCACTTTTGAATGCTGGCGGTGCTTTCACTCTAGTGGTAGCATGAGACGGAGTCTACAACCCACACAAGTGGCTCAGGTAGTGCAGCTCATCCAGGATGGCACATCAATGCGAGCTGGGGCAAGAAGGTTTGCTGTGTCTGACAGCGTAGTGTCCAGAGCATGGAGGCACTACCAAGAGATAGGCCAGTATATCAGGAGATGTGGAGAAGGCCGTAGGAGGACAACAACCCAGCAGCAGGACCGCTACCTCCACCTTTGTGCAAGGAGGAGCACTGCCAGAGCCCTACAAAATGACCTCCAGCAGGCCACAAATGTGCATGTGTCCACTCAAATAGTCAGAAACAGACTCCATGAGGGTGGTATGAGGGCCCAACATCCACAGTTGGGGTTTGTGCTTACAGCCCAACACCATGCAGGATGTTTGGCATTTTCCAGAGACCACCAAGATTGGCAAATTTGCCACTGGCACCCTGTGCTCTTCACAGATGAAAGCAGGTTCACATTCAGCACAAGTGACAGACGTGACAGAGTCTGGAGACGCTGCGGAGAATGTTCTGCTGCCTGCATCCTCCAGCATGACCAGTTTGGCGGTGGGTCAGTAATGGTGTGGGGAGGCATTTCTTTGGGGGGCCGCACAGCCCTCCATTTGCTTGCCAGAGGTAGCCTGACTGCCATTAGGTACCGAGATGAGAACCTCAGACCCCTTGTGAGACCATATGGCCCTGGGTTCCTCCTAATGCAAGACAATGCTAGACCTCATGTGGCTGGAGTGTGTCGGCAGTTCCTGCCACATTGCACCACAGACTGTCCTGGAGTTGGCAGATGCTTTAGTCCAGATCTGGGAGGACATCCCTCAGGAGACCGCCACCTCATCAGGAGCATGCCCAGGCATTGTAGGGAGGTCATATGGGCACGTGGAGGCCACACACACTACTGAGCCTCATTGTGATTTGTTTTAAGGACATTACATAAAGTTGGATCAGCCTGTAGTGTGGTTTTCCACTTTGATTTTGAGTGTGACTCCATATCCAGACCTCCATGGGTTGATAAATTTGATTTCCATGGATAATTTTTGTGTGATTTTGTTGTTAGCGCATTCAACTATGTAAAGACGAAAGTATTTCATACAATTAGTTCATTCATTCAGATCTAGGATGTGTTATCTTAGTGTTCCCTTTATTTTTTTGAGCAGTGTATGAGGACAAATAAAACAACATAGAAACGCCCATACGAATCAATGACCCCGTGAAATGACTTTTTTCCTATGTTTCATGCCAAAGAAATTCTATCTGGATCTCCGTCTTGAAAGATTGTTGAGCTTATACCAGATTATATATCTAAAAATAAAAAATAAAAGTATAAAAAAAACAACTGACAATATAAGGAAAAAAACATAGATACAAATCTAAATCCATGACCCAGTGAAATTCCTTTTTCTACAACATAAAAATTCCATCTGGATCTCTTGAAAGATTGTCTCAGGAACTCTTTTATTATTTGCGAAAATGTAGTGCTGTGACCCTTCTATAACCTATGATTCCACCACACTTTGCCACTCAATAGGTCATGAGTTGACAGGATACTTGGGTGATAGTCAGGCTGATCGCAGGGCCCAAGATGGTGCCCTTAGTTTAAGTTTCCACTTGGGTTTTTCTTGCAGTTTTTGAGCCAAAGTCAGAAGTGGATCCATAAGGGAGGAAAAGTATAAGTCATTCCTTTATATGTCCTGTTCCTTTTGAATACACTTCTGGCTTTTGCTCAAAAACTGCAGTGGTAGTATTCCAAAAACTGACCGAAAAAAAAAAAAAACAAGTGGAAACTTAGCCTTAGTAAGGAGGCGTCAGTACTACATTTTCATCCTTGCAAGGACCTTTGGTTTTGAAGACGTTTGGACTTCACTTTTGCATCCTAGCATGCATTTTTGTGACAAGTTCATGCTTTTTGGCTTTTTTGCACATTGGGTAAAGGAAATAATACCTATAGGAGGTTAGGGGACTTTTCGGGGCATGATCTGTAACTAGGGGTGATCAGGTGTATCACCCAGATATGACTAACTCTGTTCTTGATAGATTCTCCTTCACTTCCCAACTTGGACCATCACAGCACTATGGGTTTTCTTTTCTCCATTTTGTTACATGCCTAAACTCTAAGACTTTTGTATAATGTATCAATGGGATGGTGAAAGAAGCACCGTACCGACATACCTTCCAATAGGAATCCGAATTTGCTAGCACATAAAGAAGGGCAAAAATAGGTTAGTGGTTAAAATTAATGCTTTACATGCTGTAGATCGGGGGGGGGGGGGGGGTTACATACAAGAATATCTGATAAGCATTGGTTAGGATGGGATTAGTCCTTGCCTTATTGATAATGGATGATCAACCATACAAAAAAGGTGGTGGTAATGATAGGGGTGGTCAATGGTTAAGGCACGACAAGGTGTGGAAATACACAATTGTTTATGAAGGAGTGTAGGTGTTGCCCACAGATTTCATGAACCATTTGGATCATCCTAAAACCTGACCAAGAAATAGAGTTCAACTGGTTGCTATTAGATGCAATTGGTTTCTATGGATATAACTTCAATGGTATTGGTCAAACTTGAATGGAACTGATTGATAGTGGCATAACTTAAAACTAGTTGCTATGGGCACAGCTTGGAAGTTTTTGGTTAATATGGGCACACAAATGTAACGTCACTGGTTGCTAGGGCCACAACTTGAATTTAGCTGGTTGTTATAGGCAACACCTACACTTTTTTTTAAAGTGCTTAATTCTAGCTATTATATGGTAGCTACTTGTACCATGTGATGCTCAGCGCAAGACAACCTGCATACTTCAGACATCTAAGCCCCACCCCTGCACATCCCAAGACCTCATACTTTTTGGGCTGAATTTGCATAAACCATGCCAGTTTTTTGGCCCGGTTCCCAGCTGTCCAGACCAAATTGAGGCAGTTGGCAAATATTGATATATGTCATTATGGTCTTTTCAGGAACTGTTGGGGCCCATTCACACTATGGAAATTCTGCTCAGAATTATTGTTTTCCATGGGATTCCGCTGTGTACACTTTGGAAGTTTGTTTGTAGAACTGACCTATTATCAGCAAAATTGGGCGACTATTAGTCACTGCAGGTGGGGTTTCATCCAAAGATAATATCCGTATCGTAGAACTATAACCTTAAAGGGGTTCTCCACCCCTAGACATCTTATTCCCTATCCAAAGAATAGGGGATAAGATGACTGATCGTGGGGGTCCCACTGTGCCGGATGACTGGCGATGCGTGACGTCACGGCCCTGCCCCCTCAATGCAAGTCTACGGGAGGGGGCGTGATGGCCATCACGCCCCTCCCACAGACTTGCATTAAGGGGGCATGGTCATGACGTCACGAGCCTCTGGCACTCCGGCACTGCACCCCACGCTCTAAACGAATGCTGGGTGCAGCAGGGAGATCGCGGGGGTTCCCCACGGCAGGACCCCTGCAATGGGATAAGATGTCTAGAGGTGGAGTACTCCTTTATGCTATGTCCACTTTTAGGTCATTTTCTTTCCTTCAGGTTTCTGTTGCTATTGATTGGTCAAGATGTAGTAGGTTTCCTTTATAAGTTATCAGAATTTATCAAGACCTATTAAGATATATTAAAGGAGTACTCAACGTCAGGTAAAAAAAAAATGCTGCATAAGCATAAAGCCTTGCTTACCTGTCTGCCCCAGTTCTGAAATCACCAAAAATCTATTTGTTTTGTGGGCATGTAAGCCTCTCCCCCACAATGGCCTCTTACTAATTCTTGGTTGAGCAGTTGCTCAGTACTACATTTCCCAAAATGCATTGTTCTCCTCAGCTCTTTATCACGGGCGTCCCACCCCCATCTACTCCCCTCTTACAGCAATCCTGTCAGTTGCAGCTCAGAGCTGTTGCAGAACATTTTAGTACACTACAGAATATTGCTCTGCATTCAATAAATCAACTTAATCAATAAGGACCTGCTGCATTAATTCCCTGTTTGCTCCTCTGCCTGTGGCATTGTTCAGCACAAGGCAGCATGCTGTAAGCACAAATCATTCTTTTGTAAATGTCCCAATAAAAAAATTAATGTATATAGGGCAGTGAGATGGTAATGTAGGCTGTAGAGGCTGGTCAGAGGTGAAAACATAACTCAGGGGGTGGGGCTTGAGCTCAGAGACAGCAGAGGATGATGAGTCATCTCCAAAGAGAGGGAAGAACCGGGGAGCTGCTGAGACAATACCAAATTGAAAATTAAAGGGTACCTCTCATCAAAAATTTTTTTGATATATTATAGATTAATGTATGCAGAATAACTTTACAATTGCATGTTATTAAAAAATATGCTTCTTTCTATTTAATTTTCCACTTTGAAGAAATGACCACTAGGGGTCTCCCTACCAGTCCTGGCAGCAAGCTTTTCAGACTCATGCTGGAGTCCTAAACACTACGAGCTGCCAGTCTGCTTTGTTCACAAAGGAGAACACTCAGAGCTGCCAGCCTGCTTTGTTCACAGCCTGTTTGGCTGTGAACAAAGCAGGCTGGCAGCTCTGAGTGTTTAGGACTCCAGCATGAGTCAGAAATGCTTGCTGACAGGACTGATCGGGAAAAATACAATAGAAAAAAGCATATTTTTCATAAACATGCTATTGGAAAGTTATTCAACATTCATTAATCTAAAATATATCAAAAGAGGTACCCTTTAAAGGACTATAAAACTTCCTGTTAAGGGCATTTCAGCAATAATAATGCTGAAGCTGGTACCATTTGTGATAACATTAGTACGTTTTCCCAAATATTATTTACCATATACCCCTTAAAGAATAGGTTTATTGTGGCTCCTCGTGGATGAAAGCAATGATGTATGTGTGATCTGAGACCTCCTGATGTGACCAACAAACATTTTTAGAAGTTGAAATTGTTCAACTTTATCAACTAAAGTCTAAAGTGTTTGGCCACTTTTCATGCCTTGAATGGCAGCACATAGACTCCTTACATGCTCATATTACTCCAAGTAGTGCTACATGTTTCCTCCTGGAGGCCGCTCATTCCACCCTAAGGAAGAATAACTTCCCCATAGGAAACCCGTTGGGAAATGCCACAGTTTCTTGGGCCTCTATATAAAATGTTGTAAGGGCCGGTATATATCTATGCAACCCATCATGGATCTACATGACTTTTTGTTTCTAGGCTTTTAGTTAACATGTAAACAATTGCCCTTTGAGGTGTACGTAACCCTCTGAGGGTTGTTTTTTGTCTTTAAAGAGCAAAGGAACCAAAAAAGTTCTATGGTGCAAATTAAGTGTCCAAGAATTGACATAGCCAAGGGAAATAAGTGGCTGCTAGTCATGGTATACAGAATATGTGTCAGTATATATGTTGCAAAACAACAATTTGCTTAATTCAACCTCTTGCGACAGTAGTCATTGGAAGAGAGTCTGTCTGCCCCTATAGAATCTAATTCATATCTACTATTGGGGCCACCTTGTGGCCACCTTAAAGGTCCATTAATAATATAGGGTCACCTAGTATTGATCCATTAAAGAAATTGTTCCATAACACCTAATGTATGGATTAAAAAATGTCCGTGCATGGGTTCAATTCCATCTTCATCTCGGATAAATGATATTGTTACGCCGAGCGCTCCGGGTCCCCGCTCCTCCCCGGAGCGCTCGCTTCACTCTCCCCGCTGCAGCGCTCCGGTCAGATCCACTGACCCGGGGCGCTGCGATTCCGCTGCCAGCCGGGATGCGATTCGCGATGCGGGTAGCGCCCGCTCGCGATGCGCACCCCGGCTCCCGTACCTGACTCGCTCTCCCTCGGTCCTGTCCCGGCGCGCGCGGCCCCGCTCCCTAGGGCGCGCGCGCGCCGGGTCTTTGCGATTTAAAGGGCCACTGCGCCGCTGATTGGCGCAGTGATTCCAATTAGTGTCTTCACCTGTGCACTTCCCTATATCACCTCACTTCCCCTGCACTTCCTTGCCGGATCTTGTTGCCATTGTGCCAGTGAAAGCGTTTCCTTGTGTGTTCCTAGCCTGTGTTCCAGACCTCCTGCCGTTGCCCCTGACTACGATCCTTGCTGCCTGCCCCGACCTTCTGCTACGTCCGACCTTGCTTCTGTCTACTCCCTTGTACCGCGCCTATCTTCAGCAGCCAGAGAGGTGAGCCGTTGCTAGTGGATACGACCTGGTCACTACCGCCGCAGCAAGACCATCCCGCTTTGCGGCGGGCTCTGGTGAAAACCAGTAGTGACTTAGAACCGATCCACTAGCACGGTCCACGCCAATCCCTCTCTGGCACAGAGGATCCACTACCTGCCAGCCGGCATCGTGACAGTAGATCCGGCCATGGATCCCGCTGAAGTTCCTCTGCCAGTTGTCGCTGACCTTACCACGGTGGTCGCCCAGCAGTCACAACAGATAGCGCAACAAGGCCAACAGCTGTCTCAACTGACCGTTATGCTACAGCAGTTACTACCACAGCTTCAGCAGTCATCTCCTCCACCGGCTCCTGCACCTCCTCCGCAGCGAGTGGCCGCTCCTGGTCTACGCCTATCCTTGCCGGATAAATTTGATGGGGACTCTAAGTTTTGCCGTGGCTTTCTTTCCCAATGTTCCCTGCATCTGGAGATGATGTCGGACCTGTTTCCCACTGAAAGGTCTAAGGTGGCTTTCGTAGTCAGCCTTCTGTCTGGAAAAGCCCTGTCTTGGGCCACACCGCTCTGGGACCGCAATGACCCCGTCACTGCCTCTGTACACTCCTTCTTCTCGGAAATCCGAAGTGTCTTTGAGGAACCTGCCCGAGCCTCTTCTGCTGAGACTGCCCTGTTGAACCTGGTCCAGGGTAATTCTTCCGTTGGCGAGTATGCCGTACAATTCCGTACTCTTGCTTCAGAATTATCCTGGAATAATGAGGCCCTCTGCGCGACCTTTAAAAAAGGCCTATCCAGCAACATTAAAGATGTTCTGGCCGCACGAGAAATTCCTGCTAATCTACATGAACTTATTCACCTAGCCACTCGCATTGACATGCGTTTTTCCGAAAGGCGTCAGGAACTCCGCCAAGATATGGACTCTGTTCGCACGAGGCGTTTCTTCTCCTCGGCTCCTCTCTCCTCTGGTCCCCTGCAATCTGTTCCTGTGCCTCCCGCCGTGGAGGCTATGCAGGTCGACCGGTCTCGCCTGACACCTCAAGAGAGGACACGACGCCGTATGGAGAACCTCTGCCTGTACTGTGCTAGTACCGAACACTTCCTGAGGGATTGTCCTATCCGTCCTCCCCGCCTGGAAAGACGTACGCTGACTCCGCACAAAGGTGAGACAGTCCTTGATGTCTACTCTGCTTCTCCACGTCTTACTGTGCCTGTGCGGATGTCTGCCTCTGCCTTCTCCTTCTCTACTGTGGCCTTCTTGGACTCTGGATCTGCAGGAAATTTTATTTTGGCCTCTCTCGTCAACAAGTTCAACATCCCAGTGACCAGTCTCGCCAGACCCCTTTACATCAATTGTGTAAACAATGAAAGATTGGACTGTACCATACGTTTCCGCACGGAGCCCCTTCTTATGAGCATCGGATCTCATCACGAGAGGATTGAACTTTTGGTCCTCCCCAATTGCACCTCGGAAATTCTCCTTGGACTTCCCTGGCTTCAACTTCATTCCCCAACCCTGGATTGGTCCACTGGGGAGATCAAGAGTTGGGGGCCCTCTTGTTCCAAGAACTGTCTAAAACCGGTTCCCAGTAACCCTTGCCGTAACTCTGTGGTTCCTCCAGTAACCGGTCTCCCTAAGGCCTATATGGACTTCGCGGATGTTTTCTGCAAAAAACAAGCTGAGACTCTACCTCCTCACAGGCCTTATGATTGTCCTATCGACCTCCTCCCGGGCACTACTCCACCCCGGGGCAGAATTTATCCTCTCTCTGCCCCAGAGACTCTTGCCATGTCTGAATACGTCCAGGAGAATCTAAAAAAGGGCTTTATCCGTAAATCCTCCTCTCCTGCCGGAGCCGGATTTTTCTTTGTGTCCAAAAAAGATGGCTCCCTACGTCCTTGCATTGACTACCGCGGTCTTAATAAAATCACGGTTAAGAACCGCTACCCCTTACCCCTCATCTCTGAACTCTTTGATCGCCTCCAAGGTGCCCACATCTTTACTAAATTGGACTTAAGAGGCGCCTATAACCTCATCCGCATCAGAGAGGGGGATGAGTGGAAAACGGCATTTAACACCAGAGATGGACACTTTGAGTATCTGGTCATGCCCTTTGGCCTGTGCAACGCCCCTGCCGTCTTCCAAGACTTTGTTAATGAAATTTTTCGTGATCTGTTATACTCCTGTGTTGTTGTATATCTGGACGATATCCTAATTTTTTCTGCCAATCTAGAAGAACACCGCCAGCATGTCCGTATGGTTCTTCAGAGACTTCGTGACAATCAACTCTATGCCAAAATTGAGAAATGTCTGTTTGAATGCCAATCTCTTCCTTTTCTAGGATATTTGGTCTCTGGCCAGGGACTACAGATGGATCCAGACAAACTCTCTGCCGTCTTAGAT
The DNA here is from genome assembly GCF_029499605.1 of Hyla sarda. Lineage (NCBI taxonomy): Eukaryota > Metazoa > Chordata > Amphibia > Anura > Hylidae > Hyla > Hyla sarda. The sequence continues at coordinate 404,115,032 of NC_079192.1, forward strand.
TGGCCACGCCCCTCCGGACTCCGTGCTATCCAACGCTTTTTGGGGTTCGCCAATTATTACAGGCAATTTATTCCACATTTTTCTACCGTTGTGGCTCCTATCGTGGCTTTAACCAAAAAAAATGCTGATCCCAAGTCTTGGCCTCCTCAAGCAGAAGACGCCTTTAAACGACTCAAGTCTGCCTTTTCTTCGGCTCCCGTGCTCTCCAGACCTGACCCTTCCAAACCCTTCCTATTGGAGGTTGATGCCTCCTCAGTGGGAGCTGGAGCTGTTCTTCTACAAAAAAATTCTTCCGGGCATGCTGTCACTTGTGGTTTTTTCTCTAGGACCTTCTCTCCAGCGGAGAGGAACTACTCCATCGGGGATCGAGAGCTTCTAGCCATTAAATTAGCACTTGAGGAATGGAGGCATCTGCTGGAGGGATCAAGTTTTCCTGTTATTATCTACACCGACCACAAGAACCTCTCCTACCTCCAGTCTGCCCAACGGCTGAATCCTCGCCAGGCCCGGTGGTCTCTGTTCTTTGCCCGATTTAATTTTGAGATTCACTTTCGTCCTGCCGATAAGAACATTAGGGCCGATGCTCTCTCTCGTTCCTCGGATGCCTCAGAAGTTGAACTCTCTCCGCAACACATCATTCCACCTGACTGCCTGATCTCCACTTCTCCTGCCTCCATCAGGCAAACTCCTCCAGGAAAGACCTTTGTTTCTCCACGCCAACGCCTCGGAATCCTCAAATGGGGTCACTCCTCCCATCTCGCAGGTCATACGGGCATCAAGAAATCTGTGCAACTCATCTCCCGCTTCTATTGGTGGCCGACTCTGGAGACGGATGTTGTGGACTTTGTGCGAGCCTGCACTATCTGTGCCCGGGATAAGACTCCTCGCCAGAAGCCCGCTGGTTTTCTTCATCCCCTGCCTGTCCCCGAACAGCCTTGGTCTCTGATTGGTATGGATTTTATTACTGATTTACCCCCTTCCCGTGGCAACACTGTTATTTGGGTGGTCGTTGATCGATTCTCCAAAATGGCACATTTCATCCCTCTTCCTGGTCTTCCTTCTGCGCCTCAGTTGGCTAAACAATTTTTTGTACACATTTTTCGTCTTCACGGGTTGCCTACGCAGATTGTCTCGGATAGAGGCGTCCAATTCGTGTCTAAATTCTGGAGGGCTCTCTGTAAACAACTCAAGATTAAATTAAATTTTTCTTCTGCATATCATCCCCAGTCCAATGGACAAGTAGAAAGAATTAACCAGATCTTGGGTGATTATTTGCGACATTTTGTTTCCTCCCGCCAGGATGACTGGGCAGATCTCCTTCCATGGGCCGAATTCTCGTATAACTTCAGGGTCTCTGAATCTTCCTCCAAATCCCCATTTTTCGTGGTGTACGGCCGTCACCCTCTTCCCCCCCTCCCTACCCCCTTGCCCTCTGGTCTGCCCGCTGTGGATGAAATTTCTCGTGACCTTTCCATCATATGGAGAGAGACCCAAAATTCTCTCTTACAGGCTTCATCACGCATGAAGAAGTTCGCGGATAAGAAAAGAAGAGCTCCTCCCGTTTTTTCCCCTGGAGACAAGGTATGGCTCTCCGCTAAATATGTCCGCTTCCGTGTCCCTAGCTACAAGTTGGGACCACGCTATCTTGGTCCTTTCAAAATTTTGTGTCAAATTAATCCTGTCTCTTATAAACTTCTTCTTCCTCCTTCTCTTCGTATCCCTAATGCCTTTCACGTCTCTCTTCTCAAACCACTCATCCTCAACCGTTTTTCTCCCAAATCTGTTCCTCCCACTCCTGTTTCCGGCTCCTCGGACATCTTCTCTGTCAAAGAGATCTTAGCTTCCAAAAAGGTCAGAGGGAAAACTTTTTTTTTAGTGGACTGGGAGGGTTGTGGTCCTGAAGAGAGATCCTGGGAACCTGAGGACAACATCCTAGACAAAAGTCTGCTCCTCAGGTTCTCAGGCTCTAAGAAGAGGGGGAGACCCAAGGGGGGGGGTACTGTTACGCCGAGCGCTCCGGGTCCCCGCTCCTCCCCGGAGCTTCACTCTCCCCGCTGCAGCGCTCCGGTCAGATCCACTGACCCGGGGCGCTGCGATTCCGCTGCCAGCCGGGATGCGATTCGCGATGCGGGTAGCGCCCGCTCGCGATGCGCACCCCGGCTCCCGTACCTGACTCGCTCTCCCTCGGTCCTGTCCCGGCGCGCGCGGCCCCGCTCCCTAGGGCGCGCGCGCGCCGGGTCTTTGCGATTTAAAGGGCCACTGCGCCGCTGATTGGCGCAGTGATTCCAATTAGTGTCTTCACCTGTGCACTTCCCTATATCACCTCACTTCCCCTGCACTTCCTTGCCGGATCTTGTTGCCATTGTGCCAGTGAAAGCGTTTCCTTGTGTGTTCCTAGCCTGTGTTCCAGACCTCCTGCCGTTGCCCCTGACTACGATCCTTGCTGCCTGCCCCGACCTTCTGCTACGTCCGACCTTGCTTCTGTCTACTCCCTTGTACCGCGCCTATCTTCAGCAGCCAGAGAGGTGAGCCGTTGCTAGTGGATACGACCTGGTCACTACCGCCGCAGCAAGACCATCCCGCTTTGCGGCGGGCTCTGGTGAAAACCAGTAGTGACTTAGAACCGATCCACTAGCACGGTCCACGCCAATCCCTCTCTGGCACAGAGGATCCACTACCTGCCAGCCGGCATCGTGACAGATATTATGACCATTCATCACTGATGTTTTGCTCCTTTGGACAGGCAATTATTATAGAAGAAGCAATTTCATTGATGTTCCTCAAGTGCTATCTGAACCCGTATAGATAGAATAAAGGTTCTGTTTGTAAACCAATTTTTGGCACAGTGTGTGCTAGTAAGTACTGTGTACTGGGCAATACTCTATAGGACTGTGCAAGGTCGACCTACCGATCGCGCGGGGTGTTGACTTTCTATGACATTCAGCCGGTAATATAAATTACCTGAAAATATCCTATTTTCTGATTAGTAACTAATCAATTTGCTCACGGAAGCGCCGGAGGCCCCATTAATCATGGATCTAAATCCTGAGATGAGGCTCCTAATAACTCCAGGATATTAGTTAATAAAACCCAATAGACTGTTTTATGTTGGATAGGAAAATAGTGATGAGATCTGTCATCCAAATAGAGAGATGATAGAAGATCTTCAAAGTGTTTAGAGAATAACAGAGGGCCCGATACAGCCAGAGAAGCCGCATTTTAGCAGTAAAATACAGCCCTAAAGGAATGCTCCGACCGTATCATGGTACAAAGAATAAAGACTGTTCATCGGGAAGGTTGAGAGTGGCTGTAATTGTTTTGTGTTCCTTCTTAAAGGGGTCCTCTGCTTTACAATTTTGCAAGAATTAGTTCACCGATGATCAGCGGTTAGTGTTCTAGGCTCCTGCAGTGCCTCCAGAGGTAAAAAGAAGGTATTACACTGATTTATTTGAAATCAATGATGTGTTGCGTCTACAGCATAATCGCTGACTATGATATGCACTGGTCATCACATGGCACTGACGGCAAAAGCCCCAATCTAGTTTTTCCATTGTAGATTATATCAGTATATTTATTATGATCAGATGCCAAAGCATGCCGTCAAGCCTACAAAGGTTCGGCGCATCCCTATCCGCTCCCCTTCTCAAGTGGCCCATATTAAAACATATTTGTAAAATATTTCTATAAAAAAAATCTTAATCCTTCCAGTACTTATTAACTGATATTTGCTCCACAGGAAGTTCTTTTCCTTTTTTTATTTATTTTCTGTCTGACCACATTGCTCTCTGCTGACACCTCTGTCCATTATAGGAACTGTTCAGAGTAGGAGCAAATCCCCATAGCAAACCTATCCTGCTCTGGACAGTTCCTAAAATGAAAAGAGGTGTCAGCAGAGAGCACTGTGGTCAGACAGAAAGGAGATTCAAAAAGGAAAGAACTTCCTGTGGAGAATATAGCAGCTAATAAGTATTGGAAGGATTAATATTTCTTAATAGAAGTGATTTACAAATATGTTTAACTTTCTGGCACCGGTTGATTAAAAAAAATGTTTTCCAGTGGAGTACCCCTTTAACACATTTTTGAGGGCCAAAGGAATAATACATATATACTTCCACTACCTCTTTGTCTCTTTCTGCCCCCTTTGCTCCATCACCCACCATCCTATTCTCTTATTTTCCCACAATTTTAGTTGAATATATATATATATATATATATATATATATATATATATATATATATACACACACAGTATGGAATAATCCGAGTCCAATTACTTCTTTTCTTTTTATTCCAGCCCGTCACAGCTCTGCTCCGCTCCCCCGTTCTCCTGCACAGTGTGCCAGGCAAGAAGCTTGTGGCGGGCCGGATGTGGTCCGCAGGTTGTTGTTTGAAGACCCCGATCTAGAGGCCCAAACTACCATTCTTAGAGCCATTGTATAGAAAATATATAATGGGCAAGCATGGTCCTTTTATTTTTTAGTGTTGCTCGCGAATATTCACAATTCGAATTTTATTCGCGAATATCGCATATTCGCGAATTTGCGAATATTCGCGAATATAGCGCTATATATTCTTAATTACGAATATTCATTTAAAAAAAAAAAATTTCCCAGTACACATCACAGTGATCATCCATCTCTGCTTCCAGCTTGTGTGGTGTAAAGAAGGCTCTAATACTACTGTGTGAGACCGGTGTGTGAATTTTCGCATGTCCTAATTTTTGGATATGCAAATTTTCGCACGCGTGAATATTCGCATATGTGAACATAAAATAATATTACGGATATGCGAATATGACGAATATTCGTCCATATACTCGTGAATATTCGCGAATTCGAATATGGCCTATGCCGCTCAACACTATTTATTTGTGTAATTTATAGTTGCAATGCGAATTTTATTCGCGAATATCGCATATTGGCGAATTCGCGAATATAGCACTATATATTCGTAATTACGAATATTCGTTTTTTTTTTTTTGTTTTTTTTTCCACAGTACACATCACAGTAATCATCCCTCTCTGCTTCCAGCTTGTGTGGTGTAGAGAATAGTGTTGAGCGGCATAGGCCATATTCGAATTCGCGAATATATGGGTGAATGGGGAAAAAAATAAAAATTCGCAAATGCGAAAATTATATACAAAATTGCTGTGAGTATATTCGCATATGCGAAAATTAGCCTATACATATATTCGTATATGCGAGTCTCACATAGTAGTATTAGAGCCTTCTTTACTAGTGTTGTTCGCGAATATTTCGTAATGCGCATTTTATTCGCGAATACGCGAGTGTGTGATATTCGCGAATAAAAGTCGCATTGTGAACATTCGCGAACAACACTAGTAAAGAAAAGGCTCTAATACTACTGTGGGAAACTGGTGTGCGAATGTTCGCATATACGAAAATATACCTATGGAAATTTTCGTATATGCGAATGTTCTCTTTAAATTTTACTGTATGCGAATTTTCGCATATGGTAATTTTTACATACGCGAATCTTTCCATCCGGTCATATATTCGCGAATACTCGCGAATTCGAATATGACCTATGCCGCTCAACAAGGCTCCAATATTACTGTGAGACTGAGGTGCGAATTTTCGTGGATGCAAAAATTCGCATATGCTAATATTCGCATTTTCGCTTATGTACATTTATGTCTATGGTAATTTTCACATTTTTTTTTTTCGTATATGAGAATGTTCGCACACGCGAAAATAAAATGGGAATATTACGAATATGCGAATTTAGCGAATATATTACGAATATTCGTCCATATATTCGCGAATATTTGCAAATTCGAATATGGCCTATGCAGCTCAACACTACTTAAAAGGGATATTTCGGTTTTGTACATCTTATCCCCTATCCAAAGGACAGGGGATAAGATGTATGATCGTAGGGGTCCTGCCGCTGGGATCCCCGTGATCTCAGTGCAGCCCCCAACAGTTGGTGCCGGGCGCTACTTCCGAGGCCAAGACGTGACGTCCCCTCCATTCATGTCTATGGGAGGGGGCGTGACGGCCGTCACGCCCTCTCCCATAGACATGAATGGAGGGGGTTTAGTGTGACATCAAGAGGGGGGTGGCCGTGACATCACGTCTGGGCCTCGGAGGCAGCACCCACACCAGTGAAGGCACAGAATGCCGGGCGCTGCACCAAGATTGCGGGGGTCCAATCGGTGGGACCCCTGCCATCATGGATAGGGGATAAGATTATGAAGCCAGAATGCCCCTTTAACTCGACCCTGTCTATAGGGCAGTATTGTGATTTGTATGGTATGGGAACATTTATGCCTGGGACACTATGACTGGAATTTATACCCTGATACACGACACACAAGAAAACAAAAACTGTAAATATGATTGCGCCAACTGCACACAGTTTCAAAGTACATATGGTAGGTGGCAGAGTTGGCAACTTACCTTTCCCTGATAAGAACGGGTTACTCAAATAGTTTGAAGCAAGGCGTTTCCGCTGAAGACACAATAAGAACGCCATGAGACACAGAGACATAGACATCTGGCATTTCACTCAATAACTAATATTCACAGATACATCGACTGTTCAGCACAAATATCTAAGGAAAATCTCAGCAAATTGGAAATCTGTACTGTACAAGAGCAAATTCTTTTTTAGGTTTTTCAAAAATCCTTTAAAAAGGTTATACAGGATTAGAAGAACTTTGCTGGTTTCCTCTAAAACCACTGCCATTCTGTTCTCAGGTTGTGTATGGTATTGCAGTTTGATTCTATTGAAGTGAATGAATTTGAGCTGTAATTCCACTCACAACCTGAAAACAGGAGTGGCGCTGTTTCTGGAGGAAAGTAGCTATTTTTTCCTCTAGATAACCATTGTATAATTTTATACTTGTTGGCCTCTCTTACATACAATTTGACAGTATGTGAACATGCTGTAGATACGCTCCAGGTTTTGCTAGTTTACATCATTAGGGAAAATAGCAAAAAAAAATCTGCAATGTATCCACCACGTGTCACCACACAATAAAACCTTTTTTTTTCATTTTTTTATCCAGTACATATTACGATGAAAAAAATACACTAAAGACTAAATAAAAAATCGTTGTATGTAAACAAATCCTAAAACAAAGTTCACAAACCGTATAATCAGCCATAAATGGCAAAAAAAAACTGCACTTGTTTTATATATATATATATATATATATATATATATATATATATATATATAGTCGTAATAATATGCAGCACACCGGAATCTGATGCAAAGTGCTTTATTCCATGTAGTACAAAAGCGACGTTTCGCCGGCCTCACGCCAGCATTCTCAAGAATTCTTGAGAATGCTGGCGTGAGGGCGGCGAAACGTCGCTTTTGTACTACATGGAATAAAGCACTTTGCATCAGATTCCGGTGTGCTGCATATTATTACGACTATTACCAAGGAACCAGAGGACCGTGGCTCCAGCATGCGTGCACCCTGCCTACAGACCCTCATCTTTCTTGATGTGCTGCTTATTTTTGGATTTTATATATGTATATATATATATATATATATATATATATATATATATAAAATCCAAAAATAAGCAGCACATCAAGAAAGATGAAGGTCTGTAGGCGGGGTGCATGCATGCTGGAGCCACGGTCCTCTGGTTCCTTAGTAATAACAGTAGTAACATGTAGCACACCAAAATGTCATGCAAAGTGCTTTATTCCATGTGGTACAAAAGCGACGTTTCGCCGGCCTCACGCTGGCGTGAGGCCGGCGAAACGTTGCTTTTGTACCACATGGAATAAAGCACTTTGCATTACATTTCGGTGTGCTGCATATCACTACTATATATATATATATATATATATATATATGTATATATATACATTTTTTTTTTTCTTTAAGTCGAAAAAACTTTGCCAAGCAAACAAAATGACTTTTTTATGTGCTTGAACATGGCCTAAGGATACATGCACATGTGCACTTTAATCTAAGAATCTTTTTAGTAATTAAAAAAAAAATAATAATCTTTACAGAGGAGTTATTATTTTGACATACAAACCTAAAAAACAGGCACAACATTTTTCAGTAATTTATAAAAGGTATAGAATAAAGGTATAGAAAAATAAGCATAATAGATTTATAACATTTTTTTTTTAATTTTCTTTTATTTACTTTTATTTGTCAGAATAGATGTCAGGAATATTGAATAAAAAATATAAAAATACTAGCCAAAAATATTGAAATCCGATGGAGAAAAAAAAATAAAAATAAAAAATAATTATATATATATATATATATATATATATATATATATATATATATATATATATATAAACATATATATATATATATATATATATATATATATATATATATATATATATATATATATTGGAAACTAAAATGTAAATTTTTGGTAAGAAAAAAAAAAGGATAATGGACTTGGTAGAAGAATTCCAATGTTACAGCGTTGGAGCTCAGTCTATATCTACAGACTATAATGAAATAATCTGTATTTCCTCTGTAATATCTCTGTCCCCCCCTTCGCTTGTTGTCGGCTCAGCACTTCTCGCTGCTTACTCATCAATGATTTTATGGTTTTTTTAGCGCGCGCAACTTTTGATCCTCAATCCCTTCTGATAGAAAAATGTTCAATCTGATTATTCAGCGTTTCGAGGGGGTAGAATTGCTGCGCACGGTAATCTTTCTAGTACTGAATATAAACTACGCTGAACATTATACATCATCGCTGACTGTCACAAAACACAAAGCAATTACGCTGGCTTCCATTCATTCACCAATTTATTTTCCGAATGTCAAAAGTCTGTGCCTCCCCCCTCCCCCTCCCCCTTCTCCTTCCCCACTGTTTTGGGGATGTAAATATGCATGAGGTGATCATACAATTCATTCTGGTTTTACCTTCCCCTCCCCATCCCGTCATACATGACAAAAATCTCAGTAAATAATACAATCCCTTATTTGCCCCTGAGTCAACTGGGACTTCCGAAACTCGTAAAGTTTTTATTATTTTAAAGTGGTAGCGGGGAGGGTCATACCTCTGGTTCCAGGAGGCTGCTGTATGCTGGATTGGCCGTACTTCTTCTTTTCCTCTCATGACGTTTGCTTTGGATCTCTGTAACCGTGGAAACACATTTACATTAGTATTCCCTTTAAGAAGTCAAGGGCAGGGATGAATGTTACACTTGTTTGTAATGAATGCGATGCTTTGAGCGAAAAGAAAGCGAAACCCCTTGGATTGGGCCAGGACTCATTCTATTGAAAAAAAGTAGTAGAAGAGGTTGAAAAAAAAAAGTAGAAGAGGTCGCCTATGGAAAAGAAAACTGCTTAGAATACCCATAAGCAAATAAATATATTGAAAAAACTAATGGAATGAAAAAATATTCAACATGTGAAAAGTATGCTTGTGTTCTCAAAGGGGCGTAGTACAAGGACGCGTTTCGGCATGGGAGCCTTCCTCAGCTGTCTGCCTAGGCAGACAGCTGAGGAAGGCTCCCACGCCGAAACGCGTCCTTGTACTACACTATGGCATAATAAATCTTCACTGTGCATTACTGGTGAGTGCTGGGTATCACCTTTCTTCGACCTGTGACCTTTATCTTATGGCCTCCCAACTTTTCCCAGATGGTAGATGTTGACGAAGAGAAGGATCTCCAAAAGAACAAAAGAATCTGGCAATTAAAATCCAAATGCCTTATCTTTCTCTCCCTTGATATCTGCCATCAGGGAAGAGTTGGAGGTCCACCAGATGGTAGGCCCATTCCTGTCAAAATTGGTGGGCTCAGCCATCACTTATCTAAAGTGTACGCCATCTTTATGTATCAAAGATGGTACTGCTGTCTGGGACCCTGGAAAATATGGATAAATAAGGGGCCAATATCTTCCTGTCTGTTGCCACCAGCTATCCATTATTCACTTTGCTTTGAGAAGACCACCCATTATCCAGTATTGGCACTATCATTAAAACTAATTTTTGCTATTGCACTCCTTATGGTAAATAAAAAAAATATTTCTAATGTACTTTGTTTAAAAAATTGAAGTTTTCCAAGTTTTTTTTGGTGTTTAAAAAAGCTGCCACTAGGTGTCTCCTTACTTGTCCAGAGCACATTTACCCCCATCTCTTGCACAGTCTTTGGACTCCTGTTGGCCTGGCAGAAGTAAAAAATCAGCAAATGCAGTCTGGAGTGCTGAGGGGAGGGAGGGGGGGGGTGCAGCCTTATCCAATCATAGCTCATCTCACACTGCTCTGGGCTGTGTATAGCAGTAAGGGAGGAAGTTCTCCCTTGTATGGCTTCAGATGATGTCACGCCTGATGGGTAACGCCCCTTCACAGTCTGTGAATCTAAATGAGACTGAGCAGAAAATACAGAGCAATATCAAGGTAGAAAACAAAAAAATATATAAAAATAAAGGCAGGGGGTGGTTTGTCATGATGGGGGCAGTGAACTGGGAGGATTATAAAATTTTACCAGATCATGAGAGGTACTATTTAACAATTCAACTATGGACCTGATGAAGAGGAGAGTGGTGTCCTCGAAACGTGTTGTCTGTTATTTATTGAAGCCAATCTTTTTCGCTATTGGTTCCTTGCTCACAGTGGGTGCTGGACAATTTAAGTATGTGCCACAAGAACCTCCATTTTTCCCAGATTACAGTCCTTCTTTCCTTGAAGAAAGATACCAATGCCACTAGAGTGCTTTGGTAGGTGAATGCGGCAGTCCTAAGATATTGGATTGTTTCATGGTCTACAGTGCCCAGAACCGTACCTAGTAAGGTGAGGGTGCCTTCATCACTTTAGCAGCTCGCCCAATTGTCATTGGTACCAGCTTATGGTGCTCCTCTGCTGTTCTTCTTTTCTTTGTAAGTTTGAACAATTGAGAATGCTCATCAAGCCATTGACATCAATATCCATAGTTTCTGTGACTGCACCCAAAAAATCTATACCCAAAACAAAGAAATTTAGAATACCCCTCCCCTTCGCCACCAATACTGTTTCCTTCTTAGGCCTCCTTTCCATATGTGCGCCTTCAGTTTTTTTTTCCCTCCGGCGCTGCCGGAGGGAAAAATAAACTGATGACGCACATATGGAATATGAAGCCAGAACTGATCCCATTCATATCAATGGGACTGTTCCCAATCATCCGGCGTTTAAAGGGGTATTCCAGGAAAAAACTTTTTTTTATATATCAACTGGCTCCAGAAAGTTAAACAGATTTGTAAATTACTTCTATTAAAAAATCTTAATCCTTTCAGTACTTATGAGCTTCTGAAGTTAAGGTTGTTCTTTTCTGTCTAAATCCTCTCTGATGACACCTGTCTCGGGAAACACCCAGTTTAGAAGTAAATCCCCATAGCAAACCTCTTCTAAACTGGGCGTTTCCCGAGGCAGGTGTCATCAGAGAGGATTTAGACAGAAAAGAACAACCTTAACTTCAGAAGCTCATAAGTACTGATTTTTTAATAGAAGTAATTTACAAATCTGTTTAACTTTCTGGAACCAGTTGATATATATAAACAACATTTTTTTTCCTGGAATACTCCTTTCAGTTTGGACCCGGATGATTGAACTCGACAGACAGGGGAACGCATCTTGCTGCCTTGCCCCGTCCGGCGATCACAAACAATGGATGCCGGCTGATGCACAACTGATGCCAACTGATGCATTTCTGGCATCAGTTGGTGCATCAGTTGTGGCAATTTTCAACCAGTTTCGCCGGAGCCGGTCGCCGCATATATTTAACACTAGTCTTATGTGGCAGGAGGGGGGGCATTATGATTGGTGTGTGCCCCCTCCATAATTTCGCCTCTTTTTACATGCTGGTCGCCTGATCCAGTCTCATAATTTTATACATAGTAAATGCAAATAAGTTGAACCATCAGCAAAAAATTCTAAATGAGCAAATGCATCAAACCTATAACAAATGCAGGAAAGGGCTTTATGTATGCGTATACATTATGCTAATGAAATGGAACGTGGTAAAGAGTGTATGATAGCCGGGCCTGGAACATAAGTGATGGGTAAAGTGGGATTTATCTGCTGTACATACTGTAAGTGGCCGTTTGTTAGGAGGAGAACATAGTGGTAAAGAGCTATTAATGGAATAGGTGGATAATTTTTATTGCTATTAGAAAGCAGATGTCACTCCGCAGCTGCCGCGGCAGGGATAGACTAGGGAGTTAATGCCATTTATGGCAGATTAACGCGTTTCAGGGGGTTCTTTTCGTGTTTTCTTTTTAGTTTTGAGGAATAATGTTCTTTGGAAGTGGGTAAAGTCGTCTGTAATGGCTCCCCAGGTGACGATCCTCGCTGTGCCTTGCTCTGTCGGCAGCAGATGGGTAATGGCATTAGCCATTCACAGGTAGCTGCTGCATCTAGATGACTTTTCACTTGTGACTCTCATATGCCAAGTGTCACTAGGTTCCTGATAACGCAAATCTGCTTAGATATACAACGCCGTTGCAAGTGATGGTGCTTAGCCTGGAAAATTTGCCATTCAGGATTTTGGGCAATGATACATCCCATACTGGAAACTGTAGGCACAGAATGGCTCACTCCTTGGACTCCACTCATGTATGGCATAACATTTTTTAAGGTAGAACATGTGCGCCCCCCACAGCACCTAGAGCCCATTGCAACCTTCCTTTTCTTCCATTTGTACAGTCCTAGGTGTTATATGCTCATTCCCACAGTAATATATATATATATATATATATATATATATATATATATATGTCTCCAAACGGTGGATGTCCAGCTGTTGCAAAACTACAACTCCAAGCATGCCCGGACAGCCAACAGCTGGGAGTTGTAGTTTTGCAACAGCTGGAGGTCCACCATTTGGAGACCACTGTCATGATGGATAACTCACCTTCCAGATGTTCTGTTGTAACAAGGCCTAGTGATACCATGAAAGCGATTTTCTGGGGGGAAAGGAGGAAAGGAGAAGTTATCGAAAGACTGACGCTGATGCACATTAAAATAAATAAATTACAAAAATTTAATAAAATGAAAAAGTTGCGATGCTATTTTTGAAAAATAAATCATGTTGGTCTCCCAATTTTTGTGTGATCTTTTCCCCGATGTTTATTTTTAACAGCATACAAAATTAGCGTTGTCTCAGGTTTTCCCAGGTTGCAATGTGGCCCGAGACATTACAGCACTAGTCAGGTGTTGAAAGGAAGCCTGTCTGTGCTCCAATGAGTTGGAGGGAGATCATTCTTCACAGGGCTGCAGTGAATTGTCCCAGGTGTACTTTAATTGGTGGGGCGACTTATGTGTGGGAAGGAGAAAAGTGACCTCACACTTACATGCAAGGGATCCTTGGACTTGTAGTTATAGGGAGGGAACTCCAACAGGAAATAGCCATTTCACAAAATAAAAGCAGCAGTATTATGGGGGACTCAGAAAACTGCCATAAAGCCCCAAGACAAGCATGGGTCCTGTCTATTACTGTCTGGCAGGTAAGTACTAAAATCACCTTATAGTGGATAACTACTTTAACCATTGGGCAACAAAGTCTTACCTCTGGATTTTCCTCCTTTTTCTTTTTGGTAGCTGGGGGTCCCTGAGGAGGTTCTTCACAAGGTTTCTTAATTTCCTTCTTGATCTCTGGTTGGCTCTGAACTTGAGGTTGTATGATGATTACCTAAAAGACACATGATCATTCTTGGTAAGAAATTGGTGTTCTTTGGTCATCAATGTGGAAATATTGGCCTAGACAAAAACTTCTTACTAAAAAAAAAAAGTGATTATTGAGCATGGTAAAGTACTTGGTTACTACCAATGAAGAACTGTCAGATAGAATAGTGATCTCCAGCCAGAATCTGGAAAATGTGGTTTTGCAACTGATGAACCAGAGATTGGAAACTATTGATCTAGACCAACCTCCAATAAAAGGAGTTCACATGGGACAGGTTCCTTATGAAAACCTTATATGTCCCATAGGGTTAGAGAGGGTTGGGCTGCTAACTGGCCAGTGTGGCCTTGTTGGCCTGCCATTTTTTTATTTCTTTTATTCCTGGCCATTCATAAGTTGTCCATAGTCTTAAGTAGACCCAATATAGTCAAAGGTTTACTAGGAGACCAACAATAGTAGCTCATCAATAGGAAACCAAGCTTAGGAACATGACATGGTCGGAAGACATGACATGGTCCTCTGCCTGGAGAGAAAAGGGGGATGTTTCTGGATAATAAAGTTTTTTGAACATTTTTTTAATCTTACCTTGCTGTCGGTGCTGATGAGGAGCGGCTGAACTTTGATGGTGTCATTCACCACAGAAACGTTGCTGGTGTTGATGGGGTTTGCATTGCTTGGTGAGGTGGATATAATGGCGTAGGCCACACCTGCGCTGCTTAGAGGTGAAGAAATCGATGGTTCCGATGAGCTCTGAGATTGGCCGTTGGAAGCCTGGAGGTGGCTGAAGGTGTTGTTGGCAGTGGGGAGGGCTGGGCTGGGGTTCTTGATACTGACCACCGTGGCCTTCTGAAATGTAGGGGGTTGTTTAGAAAGCTGGGCTCTGCAGGGGGTCATGGGAAGGCTTTCTGGGATCAGAGTCTTTGGCCTAACCTGTAAGAAAACACCAAGACACTAGTTTTTAATCATAGGCCTGGAAATGGTCTTGAGGCATAAATCCAAATACAGAAACTTGTTGGAGGGGTTAATGCTATCCAATGTGTATGGTGGCCTCTTCTCCCTACTCAGATCTTACCCAGGAAGAGTATGATAGGGCAGCTGGATCTCAGCATTTTCAACCCCATTGTTTTTAGGTGAGATAAGTTCCTGCTTACGATGTCTGGCAGCAGCTTACCCTCCTTTCAAGCATGTTCAATTTCAATTGCCCAATTCTTTTGTTCTCAGGGACATAATCCACCACCAGAGGTATCTGGCAGCTGCTATTTCCCCCTTTCTCCATTGAGAACACATGCACACTTAGCCAAGCCAGGCATGCATGTGTATATGGAATCTGGAGAGATCACTGATGGCCAAACAAGTATCCGGCCAACAGTTATCTTATGTTTACCTATTTTATCAAAATGACCCCCCCCCCCCAAACACTTATTGACAAATTTTGGGGGAAATGCCCCTAAAAGAAATGCTCTTAAAACTCCAGTGGAATTTTTTTTTTCAAATCAACTGAAAGTTATAGAGATATGTAAATTACTTGTTAAAAAATCTTAATCCTTCCAGTACTTATCAGCTGCTGTATGGAAGTTGTGAACTTCTTTTCAGTCTAACCACAGCGCTCTCTGTTGACACCTCTGTTCATGTCAGGAACTGTCCAGAGCAGGAGCAAATCCTGCTCTGGACAGTTCCTGACATGAACAGAGGTGTCAGCAGAGAGTGCTGTGGTTAGACTGAAAAGAACTATACAACTTCCTCTGTAGCATACAGCAGCTGATAAGTACTGGAAGGATAATGATTTTTTGATATATATATATATATAAATAATTTACAAATCTGTTTCAGTAATTTACAAAACTTTCTAGCACTGGTTGATTTAAAAAACATAAAATAAAATTACAAGTACCCCTTGCTTGTGATTTTCTTCCAAAAACAGCACCCCTCATGTCCAGGGGCTGTGTCTAGTATTGCACCACATACCCATTCAAACAAATGTGACTAAGTTGCAACACCAGACACAGCCTATGGGCTAAACTGGCGCCATTTCTGGAAAAACAAATCAAATCGTCTTAGAAAACAACAAATATATAAAATATAGTATACAAGGAATACATACAACAGTAACCTGACTCAGCGCGCTGCAGCGGCTACATATGGTCACATGCAATCTACAGCTGAAGATCCGCAGGTTTCCTAGGCCCCCCACAACAGATAAATATTTTCCTCATGGACAAAATGTGTGTTTGGAATAAAAACAGTAATTTTCCCGAAAATTGTTCAGAAATGAAGCCAAAAATGAATCGGTAGCCTACATAGAGAAACGTGACAAACACTAAGCAGCGTAAACTCCTCAAATAATTCTCATTTTCCTCATAGGGGGCAATGCTGGAACATATAATGAAACATAAAATCTCTTTTAAAGCAGTCTTCCATAATAATTTGTAGATTTAACAACTGCATTTTTATGGGACACCGGGATGTGGAATACTAAAAAAACAACATCCAAAGAGTAATAAATGGAATTTAGAGCGTTTAGTCTTAGTGGTTTTCTTAAAGAAACAGCGGGAATAGAAATAAGTAAGTCGTGTATTTGCCAGTCTTGTAGAAGTCCTGCAGAGAACACAGGGGTTAATTTCCGTCTGATCCCAGATTTCTGTCTGTTAACTAGCTCGGGGGTTGGGCTTTGCTTAGTGGGCGGGGTTTAGCATGACTTGTGGGGGAGAGCTCATGCTGCTGCCGGTTGCCTTACAGCTGGAGTGAGGCCGTATTTGAGGATTGTAAAAAAAAAAAAAAAAAAAAACGTAAAGGGGGAAATGGATGTTCTGGGGCCCATAGAAATATATTTTTGTGTATTTGTTCTAGTATCATTGTAATATAAAGCATCCAAAGATCAAAATAGAACATAAAAAGTGAGCAAGATGGACAACTCATTGCCACAAAACAGCAAGTGGGAAAGGAAGAAAGGCCAGACTTCTTGGAC
The DNA here is from genome assembly GCF_029499605.1 of Hyla sarda. Classification (NCBI taxonomy): domain Eukaryota; kingdom Metazoa; phylum Chordata; class Amphibia; order Anura; family Hylidae; genus Hyla; species Hyla sarda. Next base: position 404,131,624 of record NC_079192.1, read on the forward strand.
TCTGTGCACTGGGCATGCAAAGTCCTCAGAACTTGAAGGGGTTGTACACTTTAGTAATTCTCTTTCCTTTAAATGGGTCCCCCAACCAGGCCGGCTCTGCCTATAGGCAAAATAGGCAGCCGCCTAGAGCGCCCTCTTGATGAGGGGCTCCTCTCTGCCTGATGCAAGAAAGGAAGACAACCAACATTCGAAGCCCAGTAGTGAGCAAATTACATGAGGAGGGGGCTTGTTACAGTGTGTGACCCCAGTAGTAAGGTGGGGCATGTCAAAGGTCAGGCTAATGGGCGGAGTCAAGGGGGCAGCAAAATTAGCTTTTGCCTAGGAAGGCTAAAAACCTTGCACCGGCCCTGCCCCCAATCGATCACAAAATGTCTTACTATTTGGAGCTCAGAAAACTATAACATGTCAGCAGCTGCTCAAGTTTCCCTGCAGCACCCCCACAGGTGAAATAAAGCACTACACTGTTCCCATTGAATATAATAGGCTTTCCATGTAATGCACATCAGAGTTCCCCCAGAGTTTTAGGGCCTCTGAAACTCTTTCCTATTTACAAAGAATTTCCAATAAGGAATCTGATTTTTTTTTTCTAAACTGTGAAATCCCTTTAAAAGTGGAAAACTTTTTTTTTTTTTTTTTTAAATCAACTGGTGCCAGAAAATTAAACAGATTTGTAGATAACTTCTATAAAAAAAATCTTAATCCTTCTAGTACTTATTAGCGTCTGTATACTACAGAGGAAATTGTTTTATTTTTTTAATTTCTTTTCTGTCACGACCACAGTGCTCTCTGCTGACACCTCTGTCCATGTCAGGAACTGTCCACAGCAGGAGAAAATCCCTAATTGCAAACCTCTGCTGCTCTGGACAGTTCCTAAAATGGACAGAGGTGGCAGCAGAGAGCACTGTGGTTGTGACAGAAAAGAAATCCCACAAGAAAATCATTTCCTCTGTAGTATACAGCTGCTAATAGGTACTGGAAAAATTAAGAATTTTTACTAGAAGTAATTTACAAATCTGTTTAACTTTCTGGCACAAGCTGATTTAAAAAAAATAAAAAAAAGTTTTCAACTGTAGTACCCCTTTAAAGGTGTTATTTAGCTTATTGTGGTAACGGGGTATCATGAGGGCAGATGTTGTTACCCTAGGGGTAGATGGCATTAACCCCTTGTATTCGTGATGCCAGGACGTGGTTTATCCTCAATACCACCCGAAGGTATACCGCTAGATCCTTGGCTAGGCACGGGGGCAATAATGACTCTGACGCCAAGTTGCGGATAACGACAGCTTTACTGAGGGTAGACAGATGGTAAAGTCTATACAGTTTAGCCAGGGCTCACAAAGGTGACCAGTGATGCAGAGACCTTAAAGGAGTAGTCCAGTGGTGACCCAGTGGTGAACAACTTATCCCCTATTTTAAGGATAAGGGATAAGTTGCAGATTGCGGGGGGTCCGACTGCTGGGGCCCCCTGCGATCTCCTGTACGGAGCCCCGACAGCCCGCGGGAAGGGGGCGTGTCGACCTCCACACGAAGCGGCGGCCGACACGCCCCCTCAATACAACTCTATGGCAGAGCCGAAGCGCTGCCTTCGGCAATCTACGGCTCTGCCATTGAGATGTATTGAGGGGGCGTGTCGGCCGCCGCTTCGTGCGGGGGTCGACACCCGCTATCTGGCCGGAGAGCCTGGCCCCCATACAGAGAGATCGCAGGGGGCCCCAGCGGTCGGACCCCCGTGATCTCAAACTTATCCCCTATCCTTAGGATAGGGGATAAGTTTTTCACCACTGGACTACCCCTTTAAGGGCTTGCTGGGACTTGTAGTAGATATGGTCAATTTAATGCAGACCACGTTGACTTGACAATTGGTGACCGTGACTGACTTGACTTGTGACTGATGACTGACAAGACTGTGACTGTGGCTACTTGTAGCTGCTTGTGGCTGCAGACTAGACTTGAGGCTCCTATGACTCTGGACTCTCTAGGACTCGACTTGACCTCAGCAAAGACTTGTAAGGAAAGAGAGAGGGCTAGCTCCACCCAGGGCTTATATGGGACTGTCCAGAGCGGCAGATGTTTTCTATGGGGATTTTCTCCTACTCTGGACAGTTCTTAAAATGGACAGAGATGTCACTGTGGTCATGATGTCAGCAGAGAGCACTGTGTTCCAAAAAGAAAATAATTTCCTCTGTAGTATTCAGCAGCTAATAAGTACTGGAAGGATTAAGATTTTTCAATAGAAGTAATTTACAAATCTGTTTAACTTTCTGACACCAGTTGATTTAAAAAAAATAAAAAAATTTTTTTTTTTAAATTTCCACCGGAATACCCCTTTAACAATTTTTAATTTTTTTTTGCAGGGTGAACAACCCCTTTAATCCTAAAATCAGGAATTAGACTGTAGAGTTTGGCCCTAAACCTATTCATTGGTATGATATTAATTTCCCTAATACTAATTACAATGCATCAATTGCATACAAATGGCTAATGCCCGGTTCGGCGGCGCCGTTGCTCGTTACCGCCGCATTGCTCTTAAGTTGTTAATGACTTATTAAGGCACTGGCTTTGTTCGAGACATTTGCAGTGTTGGCAAAGCTTTTCATTGTAACGCTTGCAGCTCTCGTCCTTGTGAATGTGAATAAGTGCTTGACTGCTTCAATGAGGAGCAAAAGTAATAATTGTCTATGCACGTTAATTGAGATTCTAATGGAATACACCTAGTAATTATACAGGGGGGGGGGGGGGGAGGGCTTCACCTCTGTGCAGAAGCCTGTACTATGCAGCGAACCAATGAGGAAATCATCTGCACTCTCAATAATATCATCTGGAGGGGAAAAGAGAAGCTTTTAGTGGCCAAGAACTTGACAAATTCATAATCTATTAAATACGTCCCTCTGTCCTTGGCACAAAGATGCCCAATTCACACAGTCTATGAGATTATCTTCAATGTTTTGTCCAAATGTCTCAGGTATGTGATTTCATTTTATTTATGACTAAGAAATAATTTAGTTTTTTGTTTTATGTTCCAGCTATTTCTTTTAATTTTTTTTAAATTTCCTTTCAGGCGGCCATATTGTGGCACCTGAAATGAATGGAAGTCAACCGAAATATGTCATAGTTTATTAGAGTCTCCAGGAAGTGATGGAGGGCGTAATCGTATGTATGTGTTAAAGGGCTACTCCGCACCTAGACATCTTATCCCCTATCCAAAGAATAGGGGATAATATGTTTGATCGCGGGGGTACCGCCGTTGGGGATCGCCGGGATCTCGGTGCACAGAACGAACTTTGCTCCGTGCCGGATGAATGGCGATGCGCGGTGCAGGCTTTTGACATCACGGCCATGCCCTGCTTATGACGCCACGGACACGCCTCCTCAATGCAAGTCTATGGGAGGGGGGCGTGACTGCCGTCACGTCCCCTCCCATAGACTTGCATTGAGGGGGCGTGGCGGTGACGTCAAGAGCGGGACGTGGCCATGACGTCACGAGCCTCCGGAGCTGCACCTGACACTCTAAACGAATGTTGGGTGCAGCCGGGAGATCGCGGCGGTCCCCAGCGGCGGGCCCCCGGCGATCAGACTTCTTATCCCCTATCCTTTGGATAGGGGATAAGATGTCTAGGGGCAGAGTACCCTTTTAATATTCTACCTTACCTGTGCTATTAACAATACAAGAGAGTTGCCATCAGGTCCCCCATGCTTTAATAATAATAATGAAGTGACTCTGCTTGTTCTGTCTAAGTCTATACAGCTATGCTGGTGAATAAACTGCACATACAGGAAATGTCAGCCTATTGCAGCTGCTCTAGCAGCCAACTGGAGTATTTCAAGATACGCATAGAGCCATAAAAAGTTAAAAAAGAATAATACATAGTGTGGCACCAGGCCACCAACCCTTCTACTTCATTATTAGTAGAAGGGTTGTTGGCCTGGTGACAACACTATGTATTATTCTTTTTTAACTTTTATGGCTCTATGCGTATCTTGAAATACTCCAGTTGGCTGCTAGAGCAGCTGCAATAGGCTGACATTTCCTGTATGTGCAGCTTATTCACCAGCATAGCTGTATAGACTTAGACAGAATAAGCAGAGTCACTTCCTTATTGTTATTAAAGGTTGGGTGACCTGATGGCAACTCTCTTGTATTGTTAATTGCACAAGTAAGGTAGGATATTAAAAGGGTACTCCGCCCCTAGACATCTTATCCCCTAATGAAGTGACTTCACTCATACTTTCTCAGTCTATACAGCTAAGCTGGTAAGTGAGCATAACAAAACAGGAAATGTCATTCTGTTGTCACTGCTCTAGTAGCCAGCTGAAATATCTCTGGATTTTTTAGGTGCATAGCACGTTAAAAAGTTAAAAAGTCAGCTTACATGTGACTTCTTATGTGCCATCTCTTGCATCAGGGCCAGCATGTGACAGCTACATCTGCATCGGCTATAGCTACATCCCTGATTCCAATTCATATCTTTGTAACAAAGTAGACAGGTTTCAAAGTGGTGAACCCTTCTTCATCAGGTGATAAGGTTCATCAGACCCCCCCCCCCCCCCCCCATAGACACACTCTGTTGACAGGGACTCAAGGTACTTACAAACTTGTCTTCTGGAGAAAGGAAAAGCTCATTAAAAAAGACAATAAATAAGTGATTTACTTACCTGAGGTAGCACTGCTGGTCCATGTCCTGCCAGTCTGTGCAAGGAGCTGACCTGAGGGACTTTTATTGGCACTGCAGTTATGGTGCCCAACGTCTGTGTAAAGAAAGATAAGAAAGAACAATGGATCAACCAAAGTTTTGCGTGAATGCCGGTATGAAACAGAAAAGACAAATACCATGAAACAGACACATATTAGAATTGTTAAAGGAATTGTCCTAAAACAGTACCACACCTGTCTATAGGGGGCACTAGCCCACATTGGACAATACCTCTATGTTGGAAAGGTCCCCTGCTAATATGTTGAGAATTAGGTGTCCTGCTACTGGGAACTCCAATGATCAGTTGCAATGGTAGCAAGAAAATTTAACATTTTCCCGCAGCGCCCCCCACAGAATAAATAAACCATTACACTGGGTCCTGTAGAGTGATTTCTGCAACCATTCTGCACTCTTTGTAATTGACAAGGCCCCTAAACTTCTATATTAACTCAGAATTTCCTAAAAAAGTTTTTCGTAATATATTTCCGCCACTTGAAATACCCTTTTCAGTCTATAAAACCGATTATCCCTTGGTCAGGAGTCGGAGGATGCGGCTGGTATTGTAGATGCAATAGAAATTTCATGGATGAAAAAGTCATAGATTCCCTTTTCTTGTCTCTAAGAAGTGGGGAGGGGTAATAATGTTTGGGATTTTTTGTCAGTACATTAAGGTTTTGTTTTTTTCTCCACCATTTGCTGAGCTTAGAAATGTCAGCCACAGGACATCGCTGCACAAATGCGGAGCCACTGACATTTCTGATGAAGAAGCCAAAGTGCGTCTAGAAAGGCACCGACTCGTACACATTCCCCCAAAAGGTTGCAAATTTGGCGAGACAGACGGGATGTTTAGAGAGAGTGGGAAATGCCAACCAACGGATGTTTTGTGTCAGGTCAGGGCATGGACAGGAGTCGATTTAAAAACCCCTCCTCATGTAATCTCCTTACTACTGGGGTGACACAATGAAACAAACCTCCTCCTCATGTAATCACCTTACTACTGACGTGACACACTATAACAAACCTCCTCCTCATGTAATCTCCTTACTACTGAGGTGACACACTGAAACAAACCTCCTCCTCATGTAATCTCCTTACTACTGGGGTGACACACTGAAACAAACCTCCTCATCATGTAATCTCCTTACTACTGGGGTGACACATTGAAACAAACCTCCTCCTCATGTAATCACCTTACTACTGGGGTGACACATTGTAACAAACCTCCTCCTCATGTAATCACCTTACTACTGGGGTGACACACTGAAACAAACCTCCTCCTCATGTAATTACCTTACTACTGGGGTGACACACTGTAAAAAACCTCCTCCTCATGTAATTACCTTTCTACTGGGGTGACACATTGTAACAAACCTCCTCCTCATGTAATCTCCTTACTACTGGGGTGACACACTGTAACAAACCTCCTCCTATTGTAATCACCTTACTACTGATGTGACACACTATAACAAACCTCCTCTTCTTGTAATCTCCTTACTACTGGGGTGGCACACTGAAACAACCCCGCTCCTCATGTAATCTCCTTACTACTGGGGTGACACAATGAAACAAACCTCCTCCTCATGTAATCACCTTACTACTGACGTGACACACTATAACAAACCTCCTCCTCATGTAATCTCCTTACTACTGAGGTGACACACTGAAACAAACCTCCTCCTCATGTAATCTCCTTACTACTGGGGTGACACACTGAAACAAACCTCCTCATCATGTAATCTCCTTACTACTGGGGTGACACATTGAAACAAACCTCCTCCTCATGTAATCACCTTACTACTGGGGTGACACATTGTAACAAACCTCTTCCTCATGTAATCACCTTACTACTGGGGTGACACACTGAAACAAACCTCCTCCTCATGTAATTACCTTACTACCGGGGTGACACACTGTAAAAAACCTCCTCCTCATGTAATTACCTTTCTACTGGGGTGACACATTGTAACAAACCTCCTCCTCATGTAATCTCCTTACTACTGGGGTGACACACTGTAACAAACCTCCTCCTATTGTAATCACCTTACTACTGATGTGACACACTATAACAAACCTCCTCTTCTTGTAATCTCCTTACTACTGGGGTGGCACACTGAAACAACCCCGCTCCTCATGTAATCTCCTTACTACTGGGGTGACACACTGAAACAACCCTCCTACTCATGTAATCTCCTTACTACTGGGGTGACACACTGAAACAACCCTCCTCCTCATGTAATCTCCTTACTACTGGGGCGACACACTATAACAAACCTCCTCCTCATGTAATCTCCTTACTACTGGGGTGACACACTGAAACAAACCTCCTCCTCATGTAATCTCCTTACTACTGGGGTGACACACTGAAACAAACCTCCTGCTCATGTAATCTCCTTACTACTGGGGCGACACACTATAACAAACCTCCTCCTCATGTAATCTCCTTACTACTGGGGTGACACACTGAAACAAACCTCCTCCTCATGTAATCTCCTTACTACTGGGGTGACACACTGAAACAAACCTCCTCATCATGTAATCTCCTTACTACTGGGGTGACACATTGAAACAAACCTCCTCCTCATGTAATCTCCTTACTACTGGGGTGACACATTGTAACAAACCTCCTCCTCATGTAATCACCTTACTACTGGGGTGACACACTGAAACAAACCTCCTCCTCATGTAATTACCTTACTACTGGGGTGACACACTGTAAAAAACCTCCTCCTCATGTAATTACTGTCACGATGCCGGCTGGCAGGAGGTGGATCCTCTGTGCCAGAGAGGGATAGCGAGGACCGTGCTAGTGGACCGGTTCTAAGACACTACTGGTTTTCACCAGAGCCCGCCGCAAAGCGGGATGGTCTTGCTGCGGCGGTAGTGACCAGGTCGTATCCACTAGCAACGGCTCACCTCTCTGGCTGCTGAAGATAGGCGCGGTACAAGGGAGTAGACAGAAGCAAGGTCGGACGTAGCAGAAGGTCGGGGGCAGGCGGCAAGGTTCGTAGTCAGGGGAGATAGCAGAAGTTCTGGTACACAGGTTATTAAACACACAAAACGCTTTCACTAGGCACAAGGGCAACAAGATCCGGCAAGGAAGTGCAAGGGAGGAGGCTAGATATAGTCAGGGACCAGGTGGGAGCCAATTAAGCTAATTGGGCCAGGCACCAATCATTGGTGCACTGGCCCTTTAAGTCTCAGGGAGCTGGCGCGCGCGCGCCCTAGAGAGCGGAGCCGCGCGCGCCAGCACATGACAGCAGGGGACGGGAACGGGTAAGTGACCTGGGATGCGATTCGCGAGCGGGCGCGTCCCGCTGTGCGAATCGCATCCCCAACGGCCATGACAGAGCAGCGCTCCCGGTCAGCGGGACTGACCGGGGAGCTGCAGGGAGAAAGACGCCGTGAGCGCTCCGGGGAGGAGCGGGGACCCGGAGCGCTAGGCGTAACAGTACCCCCCCCCCTTAGGTCTCCCCTTCTCTTTATCGGTTAACTGCCTCCCCTGGGATGAGGACACCGGGAAAGGATGGAGGGATTCCTCAACGGCAGGCAGAACCGCAGGAGTGGGAATGGGGAGAGAGGGCAGAGGGCGAGACCTGGCACGGGGCAGTGTGACACCAGGACGAGGGCCATGAGGGGACACAGAAGCTTGCCTGATGGAACTGGGAGGGGGGAAGGGGCATTTCCTGTGGCAGGCAGAGTCCTTAATGACCTTAGGGGGACCGGATACTGAGGGAACCACAGAGTCACGGCAAGGGTTACTGGGAACCGGTCTTAGACAGTCCTTGGAACAAGAGGGCCCCCAACTCTTGATCTCCCCAGTGGACCAATCCAGGGTTGGGGAATGAAGTTGAAGCCAGGGAAGTCCAAGGAGAATTTCCGAGGTGCAATTGGGGAGGACCAAAAGTTCAATCCTCTCGTGATGAGATCCGATGCTCATTAGAAGGGGCTCCGTGCGGAAGCGTATGGTACAATCCAACCTGGCTCCGTTGACCGCGGAAACGTGGAGTGGCTTGACAAGACGGGTCACCGGAATGCGGAATTTATTCACTAAGGATTCCCGAATAAAATTCCCAGAAGCTCCAGAGTCCAGGCAGGCCACGGCTGAGAGGGGAGAGCTGGCTGAAGTGGAAATCCGAACAGGTACCGTGAGACGTGGAGAAGCCGACTTGGCATCAAGAGACGCCACACCCACGAGAGCTGGGTGCGAGCGTGCGTTTCCCAGACGTGGAGGACGGATTGGGCAATCCACCAAAAAATGTTCAGTACTGGCACAGTATAGACAAAGATTCTCTTCCTTACGGCGATTCCTCTCCTCCAGGGTCAGGCGAGACCGATCCACTTGCATGGCCTCCTCAGCGGGAGGCCTAGGCGCAGATTGCAGTGGAGACTGTGGGAGAGGTGTCCAGAGATCTAAGTCTTTCTCCTGGCGGAGCTCTTGATGCCTCTCAGAAAAACGCATGTCAATGCGAGTGGCTAGATGAATGAGTTCATGCAGGTTAGCAGGAGTCTCTCGTGCGGCCAGAACATCTTTAATGTTGCTGGATAGGCCTTTTTTAAAGGTCGCGCAGAGAGCCTCATTATTCCAGGATAGTTCAGAAGCAAGAGTACGGAATTGTATGGCGTACTCGCCAACGGAGGAATTACCCTGGACCAGGTTCAGCAGGGCAGTCTCAGCAGAAGAGGCTCGGGCAGGTTCCTCAAAGACGCTTCGAATTTCCGAGAAGAAGGAGTGTACAGAGGCAGTGACGGGGTCATCGCGGTCCCAGAGCGGTGTGGCCCATGACAGGGCTTTTCCAGACAGAAGGCTGACTACGAAAGCCACCTTAGACCTTTCAGTAGGAAACTGATCCGACATCATCTCCAAGTGCAAGGAACATTGCGAAAGAAAGCCACGGCAAAACTTAGAGTCCCCATTAAATTTGTCCGGCAAGGACAGGCGGAGGCTAGGAGCGGCCACTCGCCGCGGAAGGGGTGCTGGAGCTGGCGGAGGAGATGGTTGTTGCTGCTGTAGCTGCGACTGTACTTGCTGTAGTTGTGACTGGAGTTGCTGGGTCATGGTGGTCAAGTACGACAGCTGGTGATCTTGTTGCGCTATCTGTTGCGACTGCTGGGCGATCTGACGAGCTTGCTGGGCGACCAGCGTAGGGAGGTCAGCGACAACTGGCAGAGGAACTTCAGCGGGATCCATGGCCGGATCTACTGTCACGATGCCGGCTGGCAGGAGGTGGATCCTCTGTGCCAGAGAGGGATAGCGAGGACCGTGCTAGTGGACCGGTTCTAAGACACTACTGGTTTTCACCAGAGCCCGCCGCAAAGCGGGATGGTCTTGCTGCGGCGGTAGTGACCAGGTCGTATCCACTAGCAACGGCTCACCTCTCTGGCTGCTGAAGATAGGCGCGGTACAAGGGAGTAGACAGAAGCAAGGTCGGACGTAGCAGAAGGTCGGGGGCAGGCGGCAAGGTTCGTAGTCAGGGGAGATAGCAGAAGTTCTGGTACACAGGTTATTAAACACACAAAACGCTTTCACTAGGCACAAGGGCAACAAGATCCGGCAAGGAAGTGCAAGGGAGGAGGCTAGATATAGTCAGGGACCAGGTGGGAGCCAATTAAGCTAATTGGGCCAGGCACCAATCATTGGTGCACTGGCCCTTTAAGTCTCAGGGAGCTGGCGCGCGCGCGCCCTAGAGAGCGGAGCCGCGCGCGCCAGCACATGACAGCAGGGGACGGGAACGGGTAAGTGACCTGGGATGCGATTCGCGAGCGGGCGCGTCCCGCTGTGCGAATCGCATCCCCAACGGCCATGACAGAGCAGCGCTCCCGGTCAGCGGGACTGACCGGGGAGCTGCAGGGAGAAAGACGCCGTGAGCACTCCGGGGAGGAGCGGGGACCCGGAGCGCTAGGCGTAACAATTACCTTTCTACTGGGGTGACACATTGTAACAAACCTCCTCCTCATGTAATCTCCTTACTACTGGGGTGACACACTGTAACAAACCTCCTCCTATTGTAATCACCTTATTACTGATGTGACACACTATAACAAACCTCCTCTTCTTGTAATCTCCTTACTACTGGGGTGGCACACTGAAACAACCCCGCTCCTCATGTAATCTCCTTACTACTGGGGTGACACACTGAAACAACCCTCCTCCTCATGTAATCTCCTTACTACTGGGGTGACACACTGAAACAACCCTCCTCCTCATGTAATCTCCTTACTACTGGGGTGACACACTGAAACAACCCTCCTCCTCATGTAATCTCCTTACTACTGGGGTGACACACTGAAACAAACCTCCTCCTCATATAATCACCTTTCTACTGGGGTGACTGACACACTGTTACAAATCCCCTCCTCATATAATCATCTTACTACCTGGGTGGCTGAGACACTGTAACAAACCCCCTCCTCATATATTCTCCAACTAGGGTGACACACTGTAACAAACACTGGGGGGGGGGCGGCGTTGGGGGGAGTTGTGCTGGCTGTGAACGGGTGGTTCGGATGCTGGCTTGCTAAGTTTCCTTATGGCGGGCAGAGCAGTGCCACCCTCAAGAAGGTGCTCTAGGTGGCTACCTACTTTGCCTATAGGCAGAGCTGGCCCTGAGGACCAACCCTTGAGTTGAAATCTTTGGTGATTTCCCACAATTTTTCCAGGACTTTTCCAGGACTTGACCCCTGCTCCTCTCCCACTCAGCCTTCAGTCCCCTTGCGCATCCAAATGGCTCATTGCCCAGACATGGCTGCCTATGGAGGAGCACTTAATGATACACCTTACAGTGTTTCCTCCATAGCAGTACACTTAAGTGCAGGTTCAATGGAGGAGGCACAATGACGTGTATCATCGTGTGCTCCTCCATGGACAGAAGATTAGGCGGGAGAGGAGCTGTGCAAAGTGACAAAACTGAGCTGCATAGAAGCCTCGGAGTATGTGTAAGTAATAAATCAGACTCACAGCAGGGTTATATTGAAAGTCGTGGTAAAGGTGGCCAACCTCTTTACTCCCAGTACAAATACACCTGTTCTCTATAGGCCTTAGAGTTTGTTAGAGAACATTACTGAACAAACAGCAGCATGAAGACCAAGGAGCTCACCAAACAGGTCTGGGATGCAGTTGGGAAAAAGTACAAAGCAGGGTAAGGTTACAAAACAATATCTCAAGCTTTAAACATCTCATGAAGAACCATAAAACCCAATTGGAGGGGCTGGAGGAGCTGCAAAGATGAAGAGCTGAGGTGAAGAATCTGTCCACAACTATGAGTCGTGTACTCCACAAAAGTAAGAAGAAAGATGATTGAAGTTTGCCACAAGCCATTTGGGAGACACAGTCAGGGCTGGTGCAAGAATTTTTGCCACCCTAAGCAAAAGCTAATTTTGCAGCCCTCTTGACTCCCATTGGCCGTTCCTTTGACATGCTCCACCTTACTACTGGGGTGAAACTGAAACAAGCCCCCTCCTCTTGTAATTAGCCTACAACTGGGATGACACACTGTCACAAACCTCCTCATCATGCTGCATGCTGAGTGAGTGGTTTGGACGCTCGTTGGCTAATTTTCCTGCGGCAGACAGAGTGGCACCCCCCACATTAAGAGGGAGCTCTAAGCAGCTGCCTATTTGCCTATAGGCAGAGCTGGCCCTGGACACAGGACATGTGGAAGAAGTGCTCTGGTCAGATCAGACCAAAATTGGTCTTAGTGCAAAACGCAATATGTGCTGGAAACCCAACATCGCTCATCCCCTGAGCACACCATCCACACAGAGAAACATGGTGGAGGTAGCATCACGTTGTGAGCAAGCTTCTCTTGGTGCATGGAAACTGGTTAGAAGAAAATCTGATGTAGTCTACAAAAGACTGGGATAGAGGTTCATCATTTAGCCACAACTACCATGGAAGGGTTTAGATCAGTTGTCTTCAAACTGTGGACCTCTAGATGTTGTAAAATTGCAATGCCCAGCATACCGGGACGGCCGTTGGCTGTCCCGGTATGCTGGGCATTGTAGTTTTACAATATCTGAAGGTCCACAGTTTGGAAACCACTGGTTTAGACCATTGAGCCCAGTCAAGCCCAGACCTGAATCCAATTGAAAATCTATGGCAGCTCTACAGTCACCCATGCAGACACGGGCCTAAATCTATCCTCCTATCAGGAGCGTAGCCATAGAGGTAGCAGTCGCATCAGGACCCTGGTGCCTAAGAGGGCCCCAAAACACATCTGCCCCATAAGAGATTAGTATTATATTTTGTATATGGGGCCCTGTTGCAGTTTTTGCATCGGGGCCCAGAAGCTACAAGCTACGCCTCTGCCTCCTATGTTTTTGTACGAGTCCCCCATTAGTCCAAAAAAAACTATTATGCTTTCTATGAAATTGGCTCTTATTGGGAAAACTCATGGTTGACCCCCTGGGACCAAGGGTCTATGTGACCGGGACACCTACCGCACACAGCACTACTGACTATGTGGCTTTAGACCAAAGCAGGAGATATATAAAAAAAAAAACGCCATATCTCTAAGGGACTATGATAAAAGTAAGTTAATGTGAATATTTAATACTAGATGGTGTTTGCCGTTTCTTTGAACCTCTTTATGGTAATTTGCCTTTGAATAGTTTGTTAAGGGGAAAAAAAACACTGCCGACGCTTGCCCTTTAAATGAGTAAATGGAGAGCGGCAGAAACAATAACTGTGAAAGGTTCTGTGTATGAGCCGGGCAGAGGAATTAGTCTTATATGACTCCAATCTCTGTATAAAGCGTCTTAATAAAAAGGTGGCAGTAATAATGCAGATATACAACACGCACGTTTATTGATCTCATCTATTCCGCTCTCTCAGGGATTGGAGTCTTGAAGGTTTCTTACAGAGCGCGGTCACATCCCGAGCTTATACTATGCGGAGAAGTCGTGTAAATACTATGGGGGTCGATGGAGTCACTTCTGCATTAAGAAAGGTTATAGTAATATAAGAGGCAGATAGATATGAGATAGATAGATACATAGATAGATAGATATAAGATAGATAGATAGATATGAGATAGATAGATATAAGATAGATAGATAGATAAATAGATAGATAGGAGATAGATAGATAGATAGATATGAGATAGATAGATAGATAGATATGAGATAGATACATAGATAGATATGAGATAGATAGATAGATAGATAGATAGATAGATAGATAGATAAATATGATATAGATACATAGATAGATATGATATAGATACATAGATAGATATGAGATAGATAGATAGATAGATAGATAGAAGATAGATAGATATGAAATAGATAGATAGATAGATAGATAGATATGAGATAGATAGATAGATATGAGATAGATAGATAGATATGAGATAGATATGAGATAGATAGATATGAGATAGATAGATATGAGATAGATAGATATGAGATAGATAGATAGATAGATATGAAATAGATAGATAGATAGATATGAGATAGATAGATAGATATGAGATAGATAGATAGATAGATAGATAGATATGAGATAGATAGATATGAGATAGATATGAGATAGATAGATAGATAGATATGAGATAGATATGAGATAGATAGATAGATAGATATGAGATAGATAGATAGATAGATAGATAGATATGAGATAGATATATATGAGATAGATATGAGATTGATAGATAGATAGATAGATATGAGATAGATAGATAAATATGAGATGATAGATAGATATGAGATAGATATAAGATAGATAGATAGATAGATAGATAGATATGAGATAGATAGATAAGAGATAGATAGATATGAGATACATAGATATGAGATAGATAGATATGAGATAGATAGATATGAGATAGATAGATAGATATGAGATAGATAGATAAATATGAGATGATAGATAGATATGAGATAGATATAAGATAGATAGAGAAAACAGGGTGAGCCGCACCTCAAAAATATAGAGGGAGATTTATCAAACCTGTGCAAAGGAAAAGTTGCCCAGTTGCCCATAGCAACCAATCAGATCGCTTCTTTCATTTTGCAGAGGCCTGGTTAAAAATGAAAGAAGCAATCTGATTGGTTGCTATGGGCAACTGGGCAACTTTCCCTCTGGACAGGTTTTGATAAATCTCCCCATAGTGAAATGGGTGCACGCAGCAGAAAGTCCCAGGTCCCGGGCCTTCTAGATAGATAGATATGAGATAGATATGAGATAGATAGATATGAGATAGATAGATATGAGATAGATAGATATGAGATAGAGATAGATAGATAGATATGAGATAGATAGATATGAGATAGATAGATAGATATGAGATAGATAGATATGAGATAGATAGATAGATAGATAGATAGATAGATAGATAGATAGATATGAGATAGATAGATAGATATGAGATAGATAGATAGATAGATAGATAGATAAATAAATTGATAGATAGATGTGAGATAGATAGATAGATAGATAGATAGACAGATAGATAGATAAATTGATAGATAAGATAGATAGTTGGATCACATGACTGATATTTAGTATAAGTTCAGACAATTCTTGCTGAATATCCGTCTCTGTAATATAAGGAGTTCTCCCGTCCTCGGTGCTCACAGACTAGTTAAGGGCACAAACAAAGCAATTGAATCTTAAATGACTTATATATAAAGTTAATGTGTAGCAGCAGGCAGCGGTGCATTGTGGGAGCAGACGGTAATACATTGTTTTTATGGCGTTCACTGTATGTAATGTTTCCATATAGATTTCTGCGAGCTCCTCCAATAAAGTGACATCCTATTAGCCGCGCTCGGGTTGTCACAATAGCTTCGTGTTTTACATGAAATTCAACGCTTTTATTATTTTTTTCCCTCTCTTCTCTGCCGTTGTTTATTCAATATTAAAGACGTGAGAGTAGTAAATGTAGCAGAGCCGGAATACCATGGCAACCGTGAAGATGACAATGTGGAATATGAATGGATATTTACTAAAGTCATTTCAACATTCATTTTTCTGCCTGAACGTTGTGTTTAACCTTGAGCTGAAGCTGCGCGAGCGGCAGAAGGCGCCAGATTCCCCCCAACCCCCATATTTTAGACCTTTTTTATTGTAGAAAAGAACAGAATCACAAATGAAGTGATGTGTTCTTACACTGATAGAAATATATGGGGGGGGGGGGGGGATGTTATAAGTCAAACATAGTAGCGTTTTAAGTTGTGTTTGTCATTTGCGTGCTGCAGGCGGCCATGATGTTCGCCTGGTGTTTATTCATAGGGGCAATTACAACGCTGTTCAGCTCTATGGGGTAAATGGGACCAATTGGAGTCAAATTCATATAAATATTCTGAGCCAAAAAAATTATATTTAATACCACAAAATAGGATTCTGCACTAAGAAAAGACATTATGTCCCATTAAAATAGAATGCAATAAGTATGAGGCTTAATGCTCCGAACTGTGCCGCTATATGTCCGTCATGATAGTTATATTAATACTCAGTGAGCGTAAAACGATTTATTTTGTTAGTCACCTTTTTTTTTTGCGCAATTTTTGGGTGACTGCAGCTAATATAGCTGACAAAAAAAGGGTCTATGCAAGTAACGAAAAACACAGCTGCTTTCTTCCAGAAACAGCGCCACTCTTGTCTCCTCAGGTTGTGAGGGGTATTGCAGCTCAGTTCCATTGAAGTGAATGGAGCCATAATATTACAAACAACGTGTGGACAAGAGCTGTTGTGTTTTTCATATAAATTACCCAAAAAGACAGGTCAAAGTATAGTCTAGTCTGTAGACACAAGTTTCATGGACACTGTCAAATTCTAAAACTTTTTATATGTTGTACATCTTGGCAAAACATTAACCTTTCTATTACACTTCTTAAAAATGTATCTCCTTTTTATAGAAATGATGGCTTCTAAAAAAAGACCACTAGGGGTCCCCATACCATGGAGAACATAATCCTGTCCGGCTGCAGCATAATTTTTGTCCCAGCTGAAGCACAGGCAGGGATAAAGTCCAGTAACTGAGGGTGGGACTAGTACTCCTCTGTGCTCACTCCTGTCCTTTAAGACTGCAGCATGAAAACAGAGATGAGGGGGTTACAGAGCAGCTTGCAGTGATTAAATGAAGAGACCCAGCACAGCACAGCAGACTCAGGGAGGAAGTGTATGCATTGTGAGTGAGGGTGGGCTCAGTGCTTGCCTCGGACATGTCCCTTACTTAGCAGTGGATGTCAGAATGAGTGAGCAGCAGATCAAAGGGATTGAAGTGAATGGAGCCATAATATTACAAAAAAATCTGTGGACAAGGGGGGCACTGTTTTTGGAAGAAAGCTGTTGTGTTTTTCCTTATTCAAGGTGAATTTTCTTGGAGGTTACTGAACACCTACCTATCTGCAGGGTAGGTGATAAGTGTCTAACAGCAGTGACTCACTAGTAAGGGGATCAGTGGTTCTATGTTCCACTATCTGAATGGGGCAGAGGTCATAAATATATGCGCCAACTCTCCATCCAGTTCTGTGGACCGGATAAGTATAGTTAAGTACTGGCTTATGACACGTTTTTATGCATTTTGCGTACATAAATTTGTCAAAAAAAAACGGAGATTGCAAGAAAAGACATGTTTTGCACAAAATGCAGCCAAAAACATAAAAAAAACTGCTATTAAAACCACTCTTAAAAAGAATAATAATAAAAATAGCATGACGCTCAGATTGCTTGTGAATGCGTTGCACTCTTTTGGATGTTTTACTCTTACGTGAATTTTGATGCAGTTTTTTTTTTTTTTTTAACCATTTTTTTTTTAAATAAACACATCAGAATTATTGCTACAAAACAGAAACATGCAAAAAGGCTCCAAAATGCAATAAAACATAGCTCGAAAAATGGATGCACAGCTTGCTTGTAAATGCATGTACCGTACTTGTTTTAGAGGTTTTACGTGGATTTTACCCATGGCTTTTGATGTGTTTTTTTTTTTTTTTTTTTTTTTTTTTTTTTGACGCACTTTTAGTACATACTCAAAAAATACACTCATAAAAAGGCCCCAAAAAGGCTCCAATAAAACATTGCCTGACAGTTTGCCATACTTATTTTGGATGCATTTACGGGTTGCATGATTTTTTTATGCATTTTTACCCATTTTGGTTGAGAAAACGTGTCAAAAGAGTTAAAGTCTTAAACTGCTACAAATAACACTCTGAAAAGCAAGAGAATGCATAAAAAGGCTCCATAATGCAACACAACATTGAATGGAAATTTGAGGCTCAGCATGATTTTATGGGGTTGTACCTGGTTTTTATGGTAAGTAAACTCTTCGAAATAACTGTAGATGGCAAGAAATGACATACCGTATTTTTCGCCCTATAGGACGCGCCGACATATAAGATGCACCCAATTTTAAAGGTGCAAAATCGAGAAAAAAAGATTCTGAACCCAACAGTGATCTTCAACCTGCGGACCTCCAGATGCTGCAAAACTACAACTCCCAGCATGCCTGGACAGCCGTTGGCTGTCCGGGCATGCTGGGAGTTGTAGTTTTACAACATCTGGAGGTCTGCAGGTTGAAGACCACTGGTATAGGAGGTAATACTCACGTGTCCCCGCCGCTCCGGACCGTCACCGCTCGTCACCGCTGCCCTGGATGTCGCTTCATCGCTGTCGCCTCATCCCCGGGGTGTCCCCGACGCTCTGGACGTCTTCTATCCCGGGATACACGCTCTCCATCGCCGTCATCACGTCGCTATGCACGCCGCTCCTATTGGATGACGGGACGGCGTGCGCAACGACGTGATGACGTCGAAGGAGAGCGCCGGCCATGCAGGGGATCCCGTCACAGAGCAGACACCGAGGAGACAGGTAAGGTCCCTCCCAGTGTCCTGTAAGCTGTTCGGGATGCCGCGATTTCACCGCGGCGATCCCGAACAGCCCGACTGAACAGCCGGGTTAGTGTCACTTTCGCTTCAGACGCGGCGGTCAGCTTTGATCGCCGCGTCTGAAGGGTCAATACAGGGCATCGCCGCGATCGGTGATATCCTGTATTAGCCGCGGGTCCCGGCCGTTGATGGCCGCAGGGACCGCGGCGATAGGTGTGTATTCGCCGTATAAGACGCACCAACTTTTTCCCCCCAAGAAAAAGTGCGTCTTATACGGCGAAAAATACTGTACTTTGCACCAAATGCAGCCATAAACACTAAAAAAAACTGCTATAAAAAAAAACACTGTAAAATTAAAACGTGCATAAAAAGGCTTGAAAATGCTGTAAAAAAAAAAAACTAAAAAAAATAAATACTGGAAAATGTGAGGCTCAGTTTGCTTGTACTGCTGGCAAAACTCCTACATTATCCTAATGCTTAGAATAAACAGCGCAGAGTCTGAGAGATCATTGACAACCTGAGCTCTGCTACATCTGTACATATTTGATGCAGCTTGTAAAAGCCCGAAATGAAAATGTAATCGCCAAGAACAACCGGCGGAAAATATTCTGAGACGAATAATTCATGTGCCGAGTCTTCCTATATAAACAGTCTTTTGCTGGTTAATACCGTCCATGTTTTCCCTCAGATAAGCGGCCGCATTGTGACGCTGCATATCGCTTTCTGTCGCTGTAAAGAGTCTCTCACAAATCCGGCCTCATTGATGATATTTCCCACCGCGTGGATTAATGAATGGAATGTGGTGGCTTCTCTTACGAGGACAATGATGAGCAGCTGGGACGGAGCATCGAGCTCGGCTGAGTCTGAATAACCCGCCTGATGGACTACTAAAACCCCCATAACCTTACACCCGAAAAACACATCAGTCAGGAGTCTCCGTCAATTCTACAAGGTTCCTGGCATTGTCACAACTGGTGCGTAAGGCCTGAATGGCTGGATAGGCCTCCCATTATATCATTTATAGGGCGGACCTGTCACCTACACAAAACGGGGGAGCCATTTTGTAGGCCGGAGTGATGCTCTGGAGAATTCAACCTGTCACTCCGATATGTATTAATGATAAAACTAAGTTCTCGGATAGAAAATGGCTGCCGGCAGGTATTAAAGAGAGACATGTTATAGTCAATTTTCCAATGGGGGGAAAAAAAAGAAACCAATTTAACCAAAACATTCCTCAAAATAAGGTGTCTGGCAGCTGCTTATAACCCTATTGGGAAAAGATTGGGATTGGTTCAAAATAAACATCTCTTTTAAAAGAATTAAAAAATTTAAACTATTTTTCTTTCTTCCATTCTGACATCTTTTGAACCGTTTTTCTTCGCAAATGTTTTGACACTTAGGTTGTAGCCAAATTTTAAGGGGTATTCCAGGATTTTTTTTTATTTGACTATGCTACAGGGGCTGTAAAGTTAGTGTAGTTCATAATATAGTGTCTGTACCTGTGTGTGACGATTTTCTCACAATTCTTGTGCACAATTCTTGTGATTTTTACCCCAATATTTATTTTTCCCAGCATGCAAAATGACTGTTGTCTCAGATTTTTCCCAGGTTGCAATGCGGCCGATACCTGACTCACTAGTCAGCTGGTGACAGGGAGCCTGTCTGCTTCAATGGGTGGAGGGATCGCTTGGTGGGAGAGAGATCAATCTGCAGCTAATGCAACAGCTGTAGGCACCCTGATTGAAAACCACAGGTCTTTTGAATGGATGCAGCTCATTTATGTTTCAATTGGTGTGGGTGGCTGATGTGGGAGGGAGGAAAATGGAATGATGGCATTTGTAGGCAAAAAAGAAAAACTCAAACAGGAAATACCAGTTCACAAAAAGCTAGCCACAGTATTATGGTAATCTCACAACATAGCCATATAGCCCAAAGACAAGTGGATAACCCCTTTAAAGGGGTACTCCTGTGGAAAACTTTTTTTTTTTTTAAATCAACTGGTGCCAAAAAGTTAAACAGATTTGTAAATTACTACTATAAAAAAATTCTTAATCCTTCCAGTACTTTTTAGGGGCTATATACTACAGAAGAAATGCTTTTCTTTTTGGATTTCTCTGATGTCACGACCACAGTGCTCTCTGCTGACATCTCTGTCCATTTTTGGAACTGTCCAGAGTAGGAGAAAATCCCTGTAGCAAACATATGCTGCTCTGGACAGTTCCTAAAATGGACAGCAGAGGTCAACAGAGAGCACTGTGGTCGTGACATCAGAGAAATCCAAAAAGAAAACCATTTCCTCTGTAGTTTACAGCCCATAAAATGTACTGGAAGGATTAAGATTTTTTTTATAGAAGTAATTTACAAATCTGTTTAACTTTCTGGCACCAGTTGATAAAAAAAAAAAAATTTCTTATAAAGTTTTCCATCAGAGTACCCCTTTAACAACCCCCGTAGAAGGGCCTACAGCAAAAACAGCTATTTTTGGTCACCGTTTCAATCAATTTTATTTAAAACAAAAACAAGTCCCTTGCCCTTAATTTTATGGCTGCTATACATACGGCTATAAAATTAAACTACCTGTGAAATAACAGATGTTTTCATTAAGAATTCAGTGCAATTCATTTGTTTAAAAAAAAAAAGAAAAAAGAAAAATAAATGTTTTTTTTGCTTCTATCCCGAAAATGAGTTCCACTGTGTGACGGGCCAAAAATAAATCATATACTTTAACCGCTTAAGGCCATGTTCAGCTGTAAATGGCAAAAAATTCTGCCTTTTTATTTATTTTTTAGTTTTTGCACATCTGTTTTTACGGCCATAAACAAAAAACGTTGGTAATGGTGTGTGAACATGACCTTATGATGTAGCCAATTATGATGTGTAATAGGGTCCTATAAACTTTTTGTTAAAAGAGTCCCCCAAAAATAAGCTGATCACATGGTCTCTTGCTGGTGGAATCCTTAAAGGGGTACTCCGGTGGAAAACAATTAATTTTTTTATTAACTGGTGCCAGAAAGTTAAACAGATTTACAGATTTGTAAATTGCTTCTGTTTAAAAATCTTAACCCTTTCAGTACTTATCAGCTGCTGTATGCTCCACACAAAGTTCTTTTCTTTTTGAACGTCTTTTCTGTCTGACCACAGTGCTCTCTGCTGACACCTCTGTCTGTCTCGGGAACTGTCCAGAGCTGGAGCAAATCCCCATAGCAAACCTCTCCTGCTCTGGACAGTTCCTGACATGGGCAGAGGTGTCAGCAGAGAGCACTGTGGTCAGACAGAAAAGAAGTTAAAAAAGAAAAGGACTTTCTGTGGAGCATACAGCAGCTGATAAGTACTAGAAGGATTAAGATGTTTAAATAGAAGGAATTAACAAATCTGTTTAACTTTCTGGCACAAGTTGATTAAAAAAAAAAAATGTCACTGGTGTACACCTTTAAAGGGAGTAGGGGGTCACATATCTGTTCAGGATCCTCATCAGGGCAGCTACAAAGGGGACCATTTTCTCTGGAGGACCAAATAAATAAGTGCAATACACGGACTACCAATTGGTTCCATTGAGCTCTGTGTCATTCTTCGTGGCCCCTGTGGGGGCGCTGTGGATGAATTAAACATCTGCTTCCTCACAAATAACAGCTGATCCTTAAAGGGGTACTCCGCTGCTCAGTGTTTGGAACACACTGTTCTGAAAGCTGGAGCTGATGTCGGGAGCTCGTTACATCATAGCCCCGCCCCCTCATGACATCACACCCAGCCCCCTCAATGCAAGTCTATGGGAGGGGGCGTGACAGCGTCACGCCCCCTCCCATAGACTTGCATTAAGGGGGCGGGGTGTGACATCATGAGGGGGCGGGACTATAATGTCACGAGCTCCCGGCTCCAGCGTTCGGAACAACTTGTTCCAAACGCTGAGCAACGGAGTACCCCTTTAAGGATTAGCCGTTATTTGTGAGGAAGCAGATGTTTAATTCATCCACAGCGCCCCCACAGGGGCCACGAAGAATGACACAGAGCTCAATGGAACCAATTGGTAGTCCGTGTATTGCACTTATTTATTTGGTCCTCCAGAGAAAATGGTCCCCTTTGTAGCTGCCCTGACGAGGATCCTGAACAGATATGTGGACCCCCCTACTCCCCAAGGGGACCTCATCACTCGAATGTGTACAGAGACTCAACGTTATTTTATTGTGGCTACCAAAGAAATGAGAAAACATCTCTGTCTTTTACAATAATCATTCCCCATAAGAAGCGGCTTATTTCAGAAATATCCAGCCAAGTTGTGCGAAATTGATTCTATATGTATTCAGTTGTGTCGCACATTAGCATCGATATTACTCCAGCGCTGGAGAACATATGCTTCAGATATAGCATAATATGCCATCTTCTCTGATTTATTGAACGATGTTGACTGGATTCTCATTCATCAGCCAATGTCATTGGAAAGATATGAGATGAGCGGCTAAATATATCACCCTGTCAATTGGAGAGGCTGGTGAAGGCTCTAGGATTATCCATTCACTATGCCTGCTGAGATTGTACCAAACACTCAGAAATCCAACACCGGGTGATGGACGATGGGAATTGAAGTCCTGCTGGTACATGTTCTCCAGGCATATGCATCAATTCTTTATGGTCAGGCATTACTGCACAATCGTACGTTTAGAATTGTATAGTATCATCATACTCACACTAGTCAGTTCACGACACTTGTCGTACAGTATAATGACAGTAGTTGGGGGCAATGTGTGTCCCACGAATGCTATAATATGGTAAACACAACCTAGGATCTGAGCCTTATGGTCTGGGTACACTGGTTATAAGGGAGACCCTTATGATTTTGATTACTGATCAATATACAGTGATCCCTCAACTTACAATGGTCTCAACATACAATAGTTTCAACATACAATGGTCTTTTCTGGACCATCGTAAGTTGAAACCAGACTCAAAATACAATGTAGAGACAGTCCAGATCTGTGAAACGTGTCAATGGCTGGAAGAACCGACCAATCAGAATGGGCATTCACTGGTAAAAACCGTGTATTACTAAAGCGTATGCACTGACTGGTGTCTGGTAGCGCCCCCTACAGTACAGGGAGGTATTACATGTTCTTTACACTTTACATGTACCAGGGTTACCTGCTCCTCTGGACACCAGGTGGGGGCGGCTCCATTACTTTTTTAGGACATTGTTTACTGTACAGGACCCTGAAGAAGCTCCTGTCCTCTACATAGATCAGTGTTTCCCAAGCAGGGTGGCCCCAGCTGTTGCAAAACTACAACTCCCAGCATGCCCGGACAGCCTTTGGCATGCTGGGAGTTGTAGTTTTGCAACAGCTGGAGGCTCCCTGCTTGGGAAACACTGACAGACAATGATTTACAGCTCCCAGAAGATCTTTCCTACTTTTATATGTAAGGATTTGCTTTATCTGCATTAGTTATCTACTTATTTTTCTTTAATTTTCACTTTTTCCTATTTTTGGATGACATTTTGGTGGCTTCAGAACCAATTATCAGGTTTCCATAGAGTTATGGTCTCAACATACAATGGTTTCAACATGCAATGGTCGTCCTGGAACCAATTAATATTGTAACTTGAGGGACCACTGTATGTGTATATATATATATATATATATATATATATATATATATATATAGATATATTAAAAAAAAATAAAAAAAAAAATATATATATATATATATATATATATATATATATATATATATATATGCTAATTATAGATGAGCGAACTTACAGTAAATTCGATTTGTCACGAACTTCTCGGCTCGGCAGTTGATGACTTATCCTGCGTAAATTAGTTCAGCCTTCAGGTGCTCCGGTGGGCTGGAAAGGGTGGATACATTCCTAGGAAAGAGTCTCCTAGGACTGTATCCACCTTTTCCAGCCCACCGGAGCACCTGAAAGCTGAACTAATTTATGCAGGAAAAGTCATCAACTGCCGAGCCGAGAAGTTCGTGACAAATTGAATTTACTGTAAGTTCGCTCATCTCTAATGCTAATATGCTGCAGAAAAACATTATTTTCCTCATGAGACATATCAGCTTGCTATTTGCCTGTAACTAAGTTGAGGACCTTGGGATGAGGCCAGAAGAAGCAAGATAAGAAGAGGATGGAAGTTGGAGACAAAGTATTTGAAGAAATATAGACTGTGCAGAAGGACAGATAAATCCGGAATTTTCTGGTAGAATAGGGGAAAGGCAACACAAGTGATCTATGGCCAAGAAATAAATGAATGCTTAATATGCTAATATATACGGATGCAATACTCAAATAACTAATCAGAATATAACATGATGATTTTGATGTGATAACTAACCTCCCCTTTTTGTCAAATGTAAAAACCAATGTACTTCCGTATAATAAGCAGAACTCTTTTGGACAGCTCCTGAGTTTCCTGCTGAGAAAGAGTTTTATAACAACTTTTTGTCTGGTGTATATTTCTTGTGTCGACACTCAGGAGTATACAGCGGCATTCACACATATTTTAAGGCCTAAACAGCAGCCAACCTTAACAATAGCATTGTGTCCAGAGGTGTCCCATGCCGTTGCTCCTAGGGCTCCTAAGACCTAAATTTCATCCAAATAGGTAAAACATTGAGTCTCAGATACATATACAATTCCATACAGTGCCCAGATAAATAGTACAATACCTCTATTGCCCAATTGATTTCATACAATGGGCAGATAAATAGGGGCTGTGTCACCATGATGAATATAATATACATTATGAACAGAGAAACAACAGTGCTTCAGCTCACCCCAGGTGCGCACGGACAGGGCGTGGACCTCGCCCAAAATTTGCAGCAAGAAGAGAAAGGAATCCAGCGTCCGATAACTCAGAGGATGATATTTATTTCACCAGATGGTCATAACAGGAACACAAGGTACAGTGACGCGTTTCGACCTTACAACAAGGACTTAGTCATACACCATGACTAAGGCCTTGTTGTAAGGCCGAAACACGTCACTGTACCTTGTGTTCCTGTTATGACCATCTGGTGAAATAAATATCATCCTCTGAGTTATCGGACGCTGGACTCCTTTCTCTTCTTGCTATAATATACATTATCTACATAAACATCACCATACAGTGCCCAGATAAATAGTAGATCCATTAGCCAGATAAATAATGTTACATCGCCTAGATAAATATAATACACTAAAGTCCCCCTAGAAATGTGATCAAGATCCTACGCCAACATCAGGATAATACACCAAGAAAGAAGCGTATAGAGATCAAAACGTAACAAAATATATAAAATTTTATCAATACATAAATGCAAAAATTACATACATCTAAAATGATTTTAAAAAGACATAATAAATATGTAAACAGAGATACAACTCTGTACCACAAAGGCAAACAGATACTAAAAACAGAGATACAACTAGAGAGAAACACCAGACCTCCGTCACCCGACGTTTCACCACTGAAGGCTTCTTCCGGGGCGTGACGCCCCGGAAGAAGCCTTCAGTGGTGAAACGTCGGGTGATGGAGGTCTGATGTTTCTCTCTATCCAGTCCACTTGGTAAATATGTCTGTATACTTAGTTATCAGTTGGCTCTTTGTTTTTGGTATCTGACTATTATATACTTGCGAGAACCACTAGTACACACTTATTGATTGGCAGTTTGGGGTTTTTTACCTTTCCCAAACTCACTTCATGCATTATCTGGGCTATCTTTATGTGGTTCCTTTCTCCCTACATTTTTCATATATAGCTATACCATACTAATGAAGTACATTGAGCCTACACCAGATCTCCCTTTCTTGCCTTTGTTGTATGGAGTTGTATCTCTGTTTACATATTAATTATGTCTTTTTAAATCATTTTAGATATATGTAATTTTTTGCATTTATGTATTAATAAAATTTGATATATTTTGGTACATTTTATCTATATACGCTTCTTTCTTGGTGTATTATCGCCTAGATAAAGTCATACAATGAGCAAATAAATGGGGAGTGTATCACTGTTATGAATATAATAAAAAAATATACATCATTTAAATAAATATCACCATAGAGTGCCCAGATAAACAGTAGATAAGTTTCCCAGATAAAGTCATACAATTGGCAAATAAATGGGGACTGTATCACTATAATGAATATAATAAAATAATATACATCATTTAAATAAATATCACCATAGAGTGCCCAGATAAACAGTAGATAAGTTGCCCAGATAAAGTCATACAATTGGCAAATACATAGGGACTGTATCTTTGTGTTGAATATACATTGTCCAAAGAAATATCACCATATAATGCCCAAATAAATAATACCTACATCGCCCAGATAAAGTCATACAAAGGACAAATTAATAGTGACTATGTCATATGGTAGTCAAACAGGGAGGAATATAGTATACATTGTCCAAATAAATATCACCACAGAGTGCCCAGATAAATAGTACCCACATACCCTGGATAATGCCATACAATGGGCAAACAAGTAGTGACTATATCGTATGGAAGTCATACAGTGAGAAACATAATATACAATGTCCAAATAAATATCACCATAGAGTGCCCAGATAAATACTAAATACTAGGTAAATTGCCCAGATAGTATGTTAAAGCCCCAAATAAGTTTCAACCATTTACTGAACAGACATGCTGGGTCCTTCAGAGAAAACCATATAGTGCTCAAATAAATAATGCCAATATTGAGTGATACAAGTGTGATATAATTATAAATGCTACATTCATTGTATAAAAAAAAATAGTACTTACATTGCCAAGTAATGTCATACAGTACCCAGATAAATAGTATCTACATAAGACGGATTAGGTCATGCAGTGGCCACATAAACAGTGACTACATTAATTGAAATTATCATACAAGGATGAATTTAATATACATCGTTGACATAAATAATGTCAAAGAGTGCCCAGATAACCGGTACAAACATTTTCCAGATGTCATACAGTTCCCAGATAAATAACACCTATATGAGCCAGATTAGGTCATACAGTGAGCAAATAAAAAGTGACTACATTAGATGATAGAATCATACAAGGCTGGATCTTATATACATAGTTTAAATAAATAGTATCATACAGTGCCTAAATAAACATAACTTACACAGTATCGATAAAGTTTTAGGATGCCCAGATAAACAGTACCTACATTGTCACAATGTCATACATTGCCCAGATAAACAGTACCTACATTGTCCATGTAAAGTTATACAGTGCCCAAATAAACAGTTCCTACATTGTCCAGATTAAGTTATATAGTGCCCAGATAAACAGTACCTATGTTGTCACAATGTCATACAGTGCCCAGATAAACAGTGACTACATTGTCCAGATAAGGTTATACAGTGCCCAGAAAAGCAGTGCCTATATTGTCCAGATAAAGTTATGCCCAGATAAACAGTACCTACATTGTCACAAAGTCATACAGTGCCCAGATAAACAGTACCTACATTGTCCAAATAGAGTTATACAGTGCCCAGATAAACAGTACCTACATTGTCCATGTAAAGGTATGCAGTGCCCAGATAAACAGTGGTACATTGTCCAGATTAAGTTATATAGTGCCCAGATAAACAGTTCCCACATTGTCACGATGTCATACAATGGCCAGATAAACAGTGACTACATTGTGGAGATAAGATTATACAGTGCCCAGAAAAAACAGTGCCTACATTGTCCAGATGTCATACAGTGCCCAGATAAACAATAACTACATTGTCCAGGTAAACTTATACAGTGCCCAGATAAACAATGACTACATTGTCCAGATTAAGTTATATAGTGCCCAGATAAACAATACCTACATTGTCACAATGTCATACAGTGCCCAGATAAACAGTACCTACATTGTCCAGATAGAGTTATACAGAGAGTTATACAGTGCCCAGATACACAGTACCTACATTGTCCAGATAAAGTCATACAGTGCCTAATAAATAAATAAAGACTGACTACATCAGAAAGTGTCACATACAGATGGATATTAAAATGATGGTCCAGATAAATAGTGTGATACAGTGTCCAGATAGTGCCGTATTATGTCACCTTCTACATTCTCTATTCCCAGCTACAGAATTATGGACAATGTGCAATTTTTTGGCCCGCAGTGTTATACAAACGGTTTCTTCTCATATTTTGCTCCTTCCCCTTATACAACAAGCCTTAAGGGGCCAGCCGACCGTTGCATAATACGACTTACGAACTACACAATGTCACTAAACACTCCAGTAATTTGCGAACCACCGCGGGAATCGGCGGAAACCTGGACATGAAGGAAAGCGTCTCCGGCGATGGTCCGCACTCTCTCATTATTAATGAACGGCGTTTTGCAGAACAAATTTAACTAAGAGAATTGGCGCTCCTCCAAATACTTTCATTTCCGAAATTAGAGTCTTTATTATAAAAAAAAAAACGGAGATGTTAGATAAGTGCTTGTGTTTTTTTTTAGCTTTTAAATAAATGTCAAATAATTTATAAGTTCTACTAAAAGCATTTCTGGATGAAGGGAATCACATTTTCCTGTAAGATAAAAATCTGCTAAAAAAAAAAAAAAATTGGTAACAAATTGAGAAACGGCTAAACACCAACACCGTGCCTGCAGGCTTAAAGGGGTACTCCACCGGAAAACATCTTATCCCCCTATTCAAAGGATAGAAGATAAGATGTCTGATCGTGGGGGTCCCGTCGCTGGGGGGGGCCCCGCGATCTCCGGGCCGGCAGCGGCGGTGTCTGGAACACGGAAGCTTTCAGCTTCCGTGTTCGTGACATCACGCCACGCCCCCTTCATTCATGTCTATGGGAGGAGGCGTGACGGCTACTACGTAGCCGTCACGCCTCCTCCCATAGACATGAATGGAGGGAGTGTGGCGGCTGTAGTTGCCAGTCATCCGGCATGGAGCAGAGTTCCTTCTGTGCATCGCGGGGGTTCCGGCAGCTGAAGACCCCGCAATCTCCGGTGCGGCACCCCAGTCATCCGGCTCGTGATGTCACGGCCATGCCCGTTCAATGCAAGTCTATGGGAGGGGTTGTGATGGCTGCCATGCCCCCTCCCACAGACTTGCATTGAGGGGGTGTGGCCATGAAGTCATGAGCGAGGCATGGCTGTGACATCCCGAGCCTCCGGCACTGCACCCAACACTCTAAACAAACGCCGGGTGCAGCAAGAGATTGCGGGGGTCCACTGAGGCGTGACCCCCGTGATCAGACATCTTATCCCCTATACTTTGGATAGGGGATAAGATGTCTAGGGGCGGAGTACCCCTTTAAAGGGATATTGCCTTAGGATAGGCAATACATGTCTGATCATGGTGTGGTGGTCCAACTACAATCTCCAGAATAGGGCCCAACTTTTTCCTGCTGAATGATTTGGCCCCCCGCCTTCCAAAACCAACTGGTCTCTGCCGTGACGGCCCCTTCCCTGACTGAGGTGGGACACCCCTGTGGCCAGTGATTGGCTGAGCAACAGTTACTCTCGAGACCAGTTCATCTCAGAAGGTGGGGGCTGGAGCGCACCATAGGGAGAGATAAGAGCAGTTCTTGACATCATTGGAGGTCCCAGTGGTCCAAGACACTTATCCCCTATCCTGTGCATGGGGTATACATTTTTTAAAGCTGGGAAACCCCTTTATAAAATTCAGCTTATTCACATCTTCAATGGATGCTCTGTTTGGGGGGACACAATGTAGCCTCAGTTAAGTACGAGGGCCCATGGCAGGTAAAAAAAATTACTGCTGGGGGTCTCTGATCTGATCAGTGGGCTAATCCGTCAGCAAGTGTGCTGCAGTGCCACCACTGGGGAAACTGAGTATTACACATTATTCATTTTAATCTTTTCGCTGTATGTGTAATGTATTGATACAGACGGCAAGGATTCTCTTTGGATAATAGATGAGGGGTACCCCTTAACACAGAATTTTTTAACAGTGATGAGTCAAAGACTTGTGACCCTGTGTAATAGGGCCAGAGATCAGCTGACAAAAAAAGCTCTTGTGTCGGGATCAGGTCTGCTTAAAAATAATTGTCCATCGGCCGCACAGGGTAGGGTCACACATAACGGATCCACGGCATATTTTTCACTGTGGATCTGCCGGTGACCTGACCCATTTTGTGCCTCCAGCTGTTGCCACCTCCGCCGATACGCGCAGCCACACAGGGGGCCTGCAAGTCGCACATGCGCAGTGCACTCAGACATCGCGGCTGCTCCGCGATGTCAGAGTGCACTCGGTGACTTGCAGGCCCCCTGTGTGGCTGCTCGTAGCGGTGGATTGCCACTGCGAGCAGGCCAGGGTCGAGGCGAGGAGAAGGAAGGGGGAGGCAACAGCTGGAGGCACAAAATGGGACAGAATACGCTGCGGACCCGTTACTTGTGATCCTACCCTAATAGGGGATGTGCGGTCTATGACTGTTTCCGGAAAAGATCGCCCAACTGATCGAGCCTTCTGGGGTTCTGTGAATGAGCGTCCATCACCAATATTGAAGGCCATGTGACCGCGTGAGTCGTGCTGTCCAATGAGACCCTTAGACTTATGGGAAACTTAGAAGTACAAGATTTCTGAGGACCGACCAATATTAGGGAGAAGCTCCTTTAAAGGGGTAACATTTTTTTTTTTCATCAACTGATGCCAGAAAGTTAAACATATTTGTAAATTACTTCTATTTAAAAATCTTAATCCTTCCAGTACTTATCAGCTGCTGTATACTACAGAGGAAGTTCTTTTCTTTTTGAATTTCCTTTCTGTCTGACCACATTGCTCTCTGCTGACACCTTTGTCCATTTTATGAATTGTCCAGAGTAGGAGCAAATCCTCAAAGCAAAACTATGCTGCTCTGGACAGTTCCTAAAATGGACAGAGGTGTCAGCAGAGAGCACTGTGGTCAGACAGAAAGGAAATTCAAAAAGGAAAAAACTTCCTGTGTAGCATATAGCAACTGATAAGTACTAGAAGGATTAAGATTTTTAAATAGAGGTCATTTGCAAATCTATTTAACTTTCTGTCATCAGTTGAAAAAAAATAAACGTTTTCCAGGGAGTACCCCTTTAAGTCACCAAGTGTTGCATGCAAAGTCTTTTCTTTGTTCTTTAAGGCTCCAAACATCACAATGAAGGAAATGAACGCGCCAATGCCTGGAGAATATCGACTCCAAATGTCATTAGTCATGTTAATGAAAAGCTTGTAATTAAGTGCCGTCTTGTCGCTTCCAATGAACCTTTAGAAAATCTGGGGAGGTCTTGTTTTCGCCGTAACCTAAAAAATAGGCGTCTTAGTGCGGATCCATCTTGTTCATTAAATGATATGGAGTGAGCGAATCCCGCATGAAGACAAGCTCATTTACCAACTAGTATGTCATCTCTGCTGCTCCGCACATTAATAACACAGCAGATGAAGCAGAGCCGAGTTTGTTGTTTTATGCCATAGGACTGCCTAGTGATGATTCTTCATAAATAAATTTGTTTTTAGATCCCTGATTGTTGTTAGTGAATTGGAACATTCATTGTTTACATTCCGCAGATTAACAACTGTACAGACCTTGTATTTCGTTTTCAGTATTTTGGCCTAGCTTAGGCAGTTCTCTAAGAGTTAAAGAAGCACTTCAGGGTTTTCTTTTTGCCCATATCATGCAAACTCACCATGACAAGTCATACAGTGTTATTTGTTTTATTCCAGCACAGCTTGAATACTGTAACTTGGTCATGTGATCACCAGTCTGACCCACAGAAAATCAAAGTACTGTGTCAGAAGAAGTGGTCCGTCCTGGGGCAGCTGATTTCCTGTGAACTACAGGAGGACATAATCACCTATCAAATCAATCCTAGACCCCTCCCCTCAAGCTCTATATTTATACTGCTACTATCTCTATGGAATCAGGATATATAGTAATTATACAACTCCCTTCCAGCTCTATCTTTATACTGCTTCTGCAGCTATTTCTTTGGGATCAGGATATATAGTAGTTATAAACATTCCTACCAGCTCTATCTGTATACTGCTGCTGCTATATCCATGGGATCAGTATATATAGTACTTATACAACTGCCTTCCCAGTTCTCTCTGTATACTGTTGCTATCTCTATGGGATCAGGATATAAAGTAGTTATACATCTCCCCTCCAACTCTGTATACTGCTGCTGCTGTCTCTATGGGCTTAGGGTATATAGTAGTTATACACCTTTACATCCATCTCTATCTGTATACTGCTGCTATCTCTATCAGATCAGGATATATAGTAGTTATATGCCTCCTCTCCAGCTCTATCTGTATACTGCTGCTATCTCTATGGGATCAGGAAATATAGCAGTTATACACATCCCCTACATCTCTAGCTGTATACTGCTGCTGCTATCTCTATGGGATCAGAATAAAAAGCAGTCATACACCTCCCCTGAGGCTGTGTTCACATATTGCATTGTTTGGTGCGTTTTCGTTTTTTATTGCAATTAAGGGAAAATAAAAAATGGGCGCTATTTTACTGCAATTGTAAAAGCATAGTAAAAAGATGTACTTTTTACCACCATTTTAGAAAGTTGCAGCAAAGACAGACAACATGCAGTAGAAATGTGTAAAAAAAAAAAACGAAGTTAAAAAAAATAATCATGTGAACAGAGCCTAAAGACTTTCAAATCTTCACGAGACACCGCAATGATGATTATAGGTCGAATTGCTTTCGAATCATGGCAATATTTCTCTTTGAAATGCACTTTGACGAGAAAAATGCATCAAAATTTACTTTAATCCACTTATTAGTCTAATCCTGGGTGATCTCCAGCACCAGCAGCCTGATAAGATGACCAGGTGCATGATCAAACTCCACACCCTCTCTCTGCAAAGCCAGAGGACTCTCGATGAATGTAGGCGGCATTAGAAAATAATTTCAGTGATGGACCCAAATGTCACAGCAGCTAAAACAGGTAAGCACAAGACATACACAAGAACTTCTACATTTTTTGAGGCACTATATAAGTAAAAATAAATTGATTAATTAATTTAAAAAATAAAATTCCCAGGGTGCTTGTTTAAAGGGGTACTCCGCTGCTCAGCGCTTGAAACAAACTGTTCCGAACGCTGGAGCCGGCAGCTCGTGATGACATAGCCCAGCCCCCTCATGACATCACGCCCCACCCCCTCAATGCAAGTCTATGGGAGGGGGCGTGACAGCCGTCACACCCCCTCCCATAGACTTGTATTGAGGGGGCGGGATGTGACCTCATGAGGGGGCGGGGCTATGTTGTCACGAACTCACAGCGCTGGCTCCAGCTTAAACAACAGTTTGTTCCAAACGCTGAGCAGCGGAGTACCCCTTTAAACCAGTGACATAGCTATAGGGGCTCTAGTGGTTGGAAGTACACACATGTTCTGTCCCAAAGCACCCTTCCCCAAGTAAGAAGACACAATACAGTGACCCCCCGACCTACGATGGCCCCGATATACGATCATTTCAACATGCGATGGCCTCTCATAGGCCATCGCATGTTGAAGGCAGCATCAACATACGATGCTTTTGTATGTCGGGGCCATCGCATAAACGGCTATCCGGCAGCGCAGACTACTTCAGCTGCCACCGGATAGCCGTTTACGGTGCCCTGTGTGCTCCGGTGATGGTCTCCTACCTGTCCTCGGGGCTCCGGAGCGTCCTCTTCGGGATCCCCTCCATCGCCGGTGCTCTCCATCGTCATCATCACGTCGTCGTGCACGCCGTCCCGTCATGCAATAGAAGCGGCGTGCGTAGTGACCTGATGACGGCGACATGAGAGCGACGTTCCCGGGCAGCAGAGACGTCCGGAGCGGCGGGGACATCACGGGGACGCGGCGACAGCGATGGAGCGCAACATCCAGGGCAGCGGTGACGAGCGGTGACGGTCCGGAGCGGCGGGGACAGGTGAGTACAACTTCCTATACTTTACATTGCACGGATCCCTCAACATATGATGGTTTCAACAAACGATGGTTCATTTGGAACGGATTACCATCGTATGTTGAGGGATCACTGCATTATGGTAAATGTACATGATAGGTGCAGAGATCCAAAAGCCAGGAATTGAGATT
Organism: Hyla sarda; assembly: GCF_029499605.1. Lineage (NCBI taxonomy): Eukaryota > Metazoa > Chordata > Amphibia > Anura > Hylidae > Hyla > Hyla sarda. The sequence continues at coordinate 404,166,183 of NC_079192.1, forward strand.
GACACTAAACATCTGCATCAATCTCCCCCAGGACTGTAGGCAAGTATGGGTGTGGTGGCCCTGTTGCCGATTTGCAATGGGGCATAAGAGCTTCAAGCTAGACCTGCGGTCTCTAGATGAGTAACCCAGTTCTCCATACTACTGCCATACGAGAAGAAGAAGCTCTTTTATGGTACCCTCTATGTATATCTCTGCTGTGTATACAGTAAGGGCATTTTCATATGTTCCGTAAAGGGCCTAACTTAATTACGGAATGGATAACATCACAATATGACAGGACCTCAAATAAGGTCCTAAGAAGTGAGAAGCTTCAAGTTCAGTCAAGGATCATAGTGAGAGGATGAAGCCCCCGCGTCCCCGCATCAGATCCCATAACTCCAAACTTCAGGCCGGCGGCCATTGGAAGGAACATTTGCTAATTGCTAATTTAATTAAACCATCTTGTTCTGCACAGAATTTTATGGTCCCACAATCTGCTCAGAAACACTCATACAGGAGTCTGGAATTTGGCAGAACCCTTAAAATATGGAATCGATGGTCCACAGCCAAAATGTGAATCATGGAGACGTTTAATGTTAGCAGCCCCTCTCTGCTCCACTGAATCGCTTAGTGAGGAGGGATGTCAGCGCCTCACGTCTCCCCGACACCCTCCACCGCCATATCATTCATGAGGAGAGGAAGGTACACCGCCAAATACATCTCTATCATGGTGAATAGATAGGAGATAGATAGATAGATAGATAGACATGAGATAGATATGAGATAGATAGATAGATAGATATATATGAGATAGATAGATAGATATGAGATAGATAGATAGATAGATAGACATGAGATAGATATGAGATAGATAGATAGATATATATGAGATAGATAGATAGATATGAGATAGATAGATAGATATGAGATAGATAGATATGAGATATATAGATAGATAGATATGAGATAGATAGATAGATAGATAGATAGATGATAGGAAATAGATAGAGGATAGATAGATATCTGCACCTTTATGCCAGGTCCATATAGTAGTTTTGGTATCAGTAGTGCTGGCTAACTTATCCTTGTTTGTGTTATACATATGGGGGAGTGTCTGCCTCCATGTTGGCTCCTGCACCCCACCCACCTCTATTAGGTGTGTATAAGGTGATGGATGTCTCAGATCTTGCAATGCCTGTTGAACTGATTGCACAGAGGCATATTCACAGTGTAGGGTCCGTCCCAATGAGGTCACCTTACCGTGGTGGGATGGTCCAAACTATTTGGCCGCCAAATTGTGAGTTAAGTACCTCACTTTTTCATTTTTTTCACTATAGCTGTATAGCAGTTCATGTTTTACCTGTATACTTGTGCTAGCAGTGTGCTGCTGTATTCTTCTGTTGCTGTATATTTAGCCCAGCAGCGTGCACCTGTATGCCAGGTCCATATAGTAGTTTGGTATCAGTAGTGCTGGCTAACTTATCCTTGTTTTTGTTAGATAGATAGATAGATAGATGGATAACAGATAGGAAATATATATGAGATAGATAGATATGATATAGATATGATATAGATATGAGATAGACAGATAGATAGATAGATAGATAGATAGAACATTGAGTGACACAGTAATCTGTACAATACAGGATATCATCACTATTCCATTTATAAATGAATGACTGAGCGTACGGTATGACCTCTAGTGGTGACTCACAATGTAATGCAAATGTCTCATTCTTGTAATAGAAGCAAAAAGTAGAACATTACTGTAAGGCGATGATATAATGACCCCCCCCCCCCCCCTTCCAAAAAGAAAACACATACAGCAAATCAGTGGTTATATCACCATGAGCTGTCAACACGCAAACTCCTCTCTGCTACATCTTTTAATCTCAATCCTCAACCTCCAGCTCTTGTTTCAAGCAATGTAAAAGAAAAATGATATTCATCAGATTCCTCAGCTACGAGAACAATAATGGCCGAGGCGCCTCCTCTCTGATCATCATTAAACCCTGAAGCCCTTAAATGTGCACCTTCAGATATAAAAACTTTTTATATGTTGTACATCTGGCAAAACAATAGTTTTTCTAATAGACTTCACAAAATCACATTTTATTATAGAAAACTGCCTTTGAAAATCCCACCACTAGGGGTCCCCATACCTCCTGGGACACTGATGAGTCCCACAGCAGCATGAGCATGTCTAAGGGTCATGGACATGAGATAGATGATTGACACAGTCTGCAGGAGGAACACAGCCTGCAGCAACACTACTGTAACAACAGGTTTACCAAACATGTGCCTCCAGCTGTTGCAAAACAACTCCAAGCATGCCTGGAGAGTCAAAGGATGTCTATGCATGCTGGGAGTTGTAGTTTTGAAAAGCTGTAGGTAGAGTGAGGGAGGGGGAGGAGTCATCACAGTGCAGGCAAGAGAAGGACACGCCCCCTCCCTTTCACAAGATGAAAAGACATTGAGCAGCTGTAATATGCTATTTTTTTGTGAAATGTCAGTGATAGAGACAAAAAAGACATGTACATGATCAGGACGAGGTACTAAGTAACATATAACAGTTTTGTTTCTTTTTTGTGGGATCTTTTTTGTGGAAGATAGATAGATATGAAATAGATAGATAGATAGATATGAGATAGATAGATAGATAGATAGATATGAGATAGATAGATAGATATGAGATAGATAGATAGATAGATAGATAGATAGATAGATAGATATGAGATAGATAGATAGATAGATAGATAGATAGATAGATAGATAGATATGAGATAGATAGATATGAGACAGATAGATATGAGGTAGATAGATAGATATTAGATAGATAGATATGAGATAGATATGAGATAGATAGATATGAGACAGATAGATATGAGGTAGATAGATAGATAGATATGAGATAGATATGAGATAGATAGATATGAGACAGATAGATATGAGATAGATAGATATGAGACAGATAGATATGAGGTAGATAGATAGATAGATAGATAGATATTAGATAGATAGATATGAGACAGATAGATATGAGGTAGATAGATAGATAGATAGATATGAGATAGATAGATATGAAACAGATAGATACGAGGTAGATAGATAGATAGATAGATAGATATGAGATAGATAGATAGATAGATAGATAGATAGATATGAGACAGATAGATATGAGGTAGATAGATATGAGACAGATAGATACGAGGTAGATAGATAGATAGATAGATAGATAGATAGATAGATATGAGATAGATAGATAGATAGATAGATAGATATGAGATAGATAGATAGATATGAGATAGATAGATGGATATGAGATAGATAGATATGAGACAGATATATATGAGGTAGATAGATAGATAGATATGAGATAGATAGATGGATATGAGATAGATAGATATGAGATAGATAGATATGAGATAGATAGATAGATAGATGTTTTGCAACATCTGGAGGTCCACCGTTTGAAGACCACTACCCTAGACCAAATTTCAACACTTTCGAAAGATGAAGAAAACCCTAAGTTTTATCTCAAGATAAAAGTATCACTCACCCGGGCATGTGGCATTTCCGAAACTCTCCGCGCTGCCATGTTTAAGGTGCCCCCCACCAGTTTGCTGGTGGTCTGTAGGTTAATGGGAGCAGTCTGTGGGGGTTCGGCGCTGTTGACCGCCGCCGGTGCTGAGGCCGTGGCCGTTTTCTGGCCATTAAGGTGTGCAGTCACCATAGTGACGGGTGCTTTGGCCGGGATGACTGAGATGGCGATGCCCCCCTGACTGTTTGGTGCCTTGATGAGCGGGATGGGCTTGGCACTTTCCACAGGACAGCTCCGGACCGCCAGCTTCTGCCAGGCAAAAAGGGAAAAAAACAGAGAAGAAAAAGAAAAAGGGGGTTAGATCAAGTAGCTACCAAACCCAAGTGCCCTCCTACACGTCTCGATGCACCTCCTTCTGCACCAGATGCACCTCCTTCTGCACCACCTACCGGAGCAGGCACAAAAGGGACATCTCCCTGCACTTATCCCAGTGCACCATCTGGCTGTGTTATTTGCATTAGGCTTTACATGCTCCGAGCAGAAGACGGGTGATTGAGGTATCTCATCCCACAGAGAAGGAAGCCGCACCACATCCCCCAGCATCCTCCTCCTGATGAAATGCCTCCAGCCGGGCACATTTAGGGCACCGATTCTGATTCTCCTACATGAATATTGCTACATTTATTTCTAACCACAAGGGTTTCTGTTCCTGTGTGATTCCAGCTGAGCTGCCTGCGGAGAACACAAGCCTAAGAAGCTGCAAAATCCATCTCCCTGCGGTGTCATTGATTTCAGGGAAAAGAAGGAAGAGTTTTATTTTATTCTCATTTTAGGCTTTGTTGTTACCTGGTAAAATAGTATTGGGGGGGGGGGGGGGCTTTTGCTATATCTGTAACATTTTGCTATATCTGTATAACGGTAAAAGAAAGCAATTTTTTTAAATATTTTTATATATATTTAATCATGCAACTCTATATATTTAAGTTTATATTTTTAAATTTGTTATAGCTTATTCCGGTGTTTCCCAACCAGGGTGCCTCCAACTGTTGTGAAACTACAACTCCCAGCATGCCCGGACAGCCGCTGGCTGTCCGGGCATGCTGGGATTTGTAGTTTCGCAACAGCTGGAGGCACCCTGATTGGGAAATACTGGCTTATTCAAATACCTTACGTTAGTTTATAATTCTATTTCATGATGATGCATTTATTTATTGTATTATTTTATACTTTTTCTTTATTATTCTTTTTTATGTTGTATGTTTTTATTTTATAATGTTTAAATGTTTTTTTTTATATCATTTTATTCCTTTTCTTTCTTTTTCTTTTTTATGTTGTATGTTTTTATTATATAATGTATAAACATTTTTTTTTGTATATCATTTTATTCCTTTTCTTTATTTTTCTTTTTTATGTTGTATGTTTTTATTATATAATGTGTAAATATTTTTTTCTATCATTTTATTCCTTTTCTTTAATATTCTTTTTTATGTTGTATGTTTTTATTATATAATGTGTAAATTTTTTTTATTTTTTTATATAATTTTATTCCTTTTCTTTATTTTTCTTTTTTATGTTGTATGTTTTTATTATATAATGTGTAAATATTTTTTATATAATTGTATTCCTTTTCTTTATTATTCTTTTTTATTTTGTATGTTTTTATTATATAATGTATAAATATATTTTTATTGCAATATTTTACATATTTCTTTAATATCTTTTTTTAATATCTTTTTTGTATTATATCACTTTGTTATTAAGTTTTATGTTGTATTTTTTTCATTATATATTTTATATATTGTTATTGTTTTATTTTACTTTGTTCTTTTATTTTATGTTGTATTTTTTATTATATATGCTATATAATTATTTTAAATTGCATTCTTTCTCTTTATTATTCTACTTTATTATGATATAATGAAATATTATATGATTTTATCTATTTTATTTAATTCTTTTACTTTATTTTATTATTCTATGTCATTATAATGAATTTTTAGCATTACATTTTGGCGTATTTAGTTTAACTACCGTATATATTTTCAAGTAATTTTTCTAAAGTATTATGATTATTTTTATTTTTAAGATATTTAAGATATATTTAAGATATATCTTGTTTATTTGTGCCATTTAATCCCATTCTTTTATGACATTGTATTTTTCATTATTTAACTCTTTTATTTTTTTCTTAATTGTATTATTATAGTTGGTTGTTCTATTTTTTTTTAACTAGTTACTTTTGTGCTGTTTAATGTTGTTACTTGTTAAATTTTTTTGATTTAAAGAGCCAATTAAAATGTTCCCTACCTACACTGTGGGAAAATACACTTTTCATCTAGGTAGTTTAAAAAAATGGATTTTTATTCTAATTTCAACATAATTTTTTCAAATTGTTTAATATTTTATTATTATTATTGTTGTTGTTCTTGTTACTACTACTATTATTATTGTTGTATTTTTATTAATTTAATATTTATTACTTATTTATTTATCTTAATTATTATCATCATCATTTTATTTAATTATTTGTTTATTCATTCATTCATTTATTTTTATATTACAGTTTTAAGCCTGAAGAATTTTTTTTTTTTACCTAAACTAAAGTAAACTGTAGATATAATGTGTCTAATTGCTTTAGAAAAGCTCAGAAATAAGGAAAATAATGATCATGGATGAACATATAACGTTCACATGAGTCAGTGATCTGTACTAGTGAAGTTTTTAAAAAATATTTTTATCATTCCCAGTGCAGGGCATATTTTACACAACAGCAGGCAAGCGACACGCCTGATTACACACCGGCTGACCACAATCTTTCCAGGCTACGACATGTAATTCAGGAATTGTGAGAAATTACTCATAAGCCTCTTTAATAATAGTTTAAATAAATAAAATAAAAAATAATAATAATAATAATATATACATATATATATATATATATATATATATATATATATATATATATATAAATAATTAAATGGGTATTTTATATCTATATATTACAGTAACAAGATACAGTAACAAGATGAGAGAACTCAGAGCATTTTCTGTATATGACAATTATATATATATATATATATATATATATATATATATATATATATATATATATAGGCAACAAATAGAGAAGATACACTTGCACTCACCGGTCCTGTGATTTTCAGTATTACGGATTATCCGTGATGCTGGGAGCAATATGGATGAGGGCGCTCAGAGGCTAACAGACGTTTTCGCGTACAGCCGCGCGCTTCTTCCGGCCTCCGAGGCCGGAAGAAGCGCACGGCTGTCCGCGAAAACGGCTGTTAGCCTCTGAGCGCCCTCATCCATATTGCTCCCAGCATCACGGATAATTCGGAATACTGAAAACCACAGGATCGGTGAGTGCAAGTGTATCTTCGCTATTTGTTGCATACGTACACTATAAGCTATACACACTTAGCACCCCGACAGTGAAAAGTATAAGAAAGCAGCTACGGCCATAATCCCGCACATTAAAATATTTGTACTGCTAATCCGGAAAGACATCTAATATAGATGTGCCCTCCAAACCCTCTATAATTATATGAATATGAATATGTATATATATATATATATATATATATATATATATCATTGTCATATACAGAAAATACTCTCAGAGTTCTCTCATCTTGTTACTTCTTATTTCTTATAGTTCCCCACCTATTCTGTGATCCCTACCTTTGGTTAGTTATCAAATGTACCTAGTTTTAAAAAAACAGGAAGCTGAACAGCAGCTCGGCAGCTTCCTGGCACCAGCACTCATCCTAACCAATGGGATTAGAAGGTGCTAGTGCCCTCATTCTTTTATTCATACTGTAAACTCCAGTAAATTTGGCTTATTTGCTAACATTGTAGAGAATACATTCCTGAACAGGTTCTCCCCACCACTCGCTTCTCACTCTTTGCAGCATTTACAGCAAAGCAACATACAAACCAACATAATAACACCCTGTTGAACCATGGCCTTGGTGGTGGAGGACCCTGTTAGGATTGTGGTCATGTTCTTTCTCGGTAATAACCCTGCCAGTCATTATTATCAGTCTGATATATGGTTAAGGGATCAGCTGCACTGCAGCACTGAAACATAATATGCCCTTAAATCTCTCCCTATGCGTTTCAAATTTATCATCCGAGGAAGTGGATAATGGGTGATCGTATGATAAAAGGCAGCTACTGATCTGGCTGGTCGTATGGACTGTAGCGTCAACTGCACAAGTGGAATAGGCCCCGTCGGTCCAAAGGGCTTCTAGTAGTCACATGGGCTTTCTCTATAGCATGTGGGCCCTTGCTTCTGTGTATATCTTCAAATTTACAACTTAAAAAGTAAAATAAATAAATGAATAAATAAAAGCTATTGTGGGAACAGTAACAGTGGCCATACAGTTGTTAACAAAACAAACAAAATTTTACCTGTAGCATTAGATGGCATTTGAACAAGAGCTAGGATCCCCTGCCACCTATGGAAGGTACCGACAAGGGACAAGAACCCCCAAAACAGCTGCCTACAGATGGGTACATTTTCCTATTGGGAGACATTATTGCTTGTATAATATTCCCCAGTCATGTTTCAAGGCTTAAAGGGGTACTCCCGTGGAAAACGTTATTTTTTAAATCAACTGGTACCAGAAAGTTATACAGATTTGTAAATCACTTCTATTAAAAAAAAAAATCATAATCCTTCCAGTACTTATTAGCTGCTGAATACTACAGAGGAAATGGTTTTCTTTTTGGAACACAGAGCTCTCTGCTGACATAATGGCCACAGTGCTCTCTGCTGACATATCTGTCCATTTTAAGAACTGTCCAGAGTAGGAGAAAATCCCCATAGAAAGCATATACTGCTCTGGACAGCTCCTAAAATGGACAGAGATGTCAGCAGAGAGCACTGTGATCATGATGTCAGCAGAGAGCTCTGTGTTCCAAAAAGAAAACCATTTCCTCTGTAGTATTCAGCAGCTAATAAGTACTAGAAGGATTAAGATTTTTTTTAATAGAAGTCATTTACAAATCTGTTTAACTTTCTGGCACCAGTTGATTTAAATAAAAAAAAGTTTTCCACAGGAGTACCCCTTTAAGTATAATTTGAAGGTTGGCTGCCTCCAGTAGGTGGCAGCTGAGAGAAGGCTCTTTTCCTATTGGTGGAAAGCTACTTCGCATACTTTTTTCCCACGACAAAAAAAAAAAGTCTTCATATGCCAGTTTGTAATTACAGGGGAAGGGAGGGGGGCATAATTAAGGGGGGTTGCGAGTGGGGGGGGGGTGTGCCAAACAAAGGGTGTGCCAAATGCTCTAGGTACGCCCCTGGCCGGTAATCGCCTCGCTTCTGAGCGCCCTGCCACGAGTCTAACACCGGATCGTCTGCTCAGCCGGAAGAGTTGAGCTACAGCAGCCTAGTGGTGAGTGTGGGCACCTGTTTCTTCAGTACTATTAATTATACAAAAGGATAGGTACATTTAAATCCACCTAATCGTAAGATGGCCATGGATGTCAGATTACTGTTGGCCGAATGCTTGTTAGGTGGATAACATTGTCCCTTGAGCCCCCCAATATACATGCATGCTCAGTTCAGCCAAGCATGTATTTGTTTTCAATGGAGAAAGTGCAATAAGTCACTGCCAGAGAACAAATGGATTAGGTGTGTTGAAACCCAAATGCCCTATCCTTCTCTTCCTTAATATCATCTGTTAGGGAGAGTCGTGAAGCCTTCATACACAATGGATGGTCTATTGGTCCTACTGAAATTTGATGGGTTTGGCCAACAGCTTACCCAAAATGTAGACCCCAAGGGACTGTATGTAAGATGAATTCAGGCCCAATTCATTGACTAGAACCCATTGTCCATTATTACAACCCTTCAAGAACATCGTAGCTCAGGCAGAATAGACGGGTTGTTATCTGGTTATAAATTGGCACTTGAGATGCGTACGGAAGCGATCGTACAAACCCTACACTTGTGGGAGAATGTAATTACACAACGCACATAAAACAACATAGTTCACATAAAGCAGACCACTGCCCGGTTAACTGTTCAGAGTCCACTGGGAAATCGCCCTAATAAACTAATCTTGAAATTTGTATGATTAATAATCCCCCTAGTGGAAACGTGAAGAAAAAAGCAATTACAAGCTTGTAAAAATATAAAGCGCTCGAAATTGGAAAGTTAAAAGCGAATCAAAGGCACAAAATAAGCAAATAAAACGGAAGAATTTATAAATAACAAAAAATTAAACCCTGACATTTTCGTGATTAATTTGCTAGTTCGACTACACAACAAACAGTAATCTATATACAAGATGATGGTATAGAAAAGCTATTGGAATTGGTCCATATTCTTCTGCTCTTTCCTTTATTTTGGATCCATTAAAGGGGTACTCCACTGGGGAAAAAATTTTAATCAACTGGTGCCAGAAAGTTAAACAGATTTGTAAATTACTTCAATTAAAATTTTTTAATTCTTCCAGTTCTTATCTGCTGCTATATGCTCCACAGGTAGTTCTTTTCCTTTTGAATTTCCTTTCTATCTGACCACAGTGCTCTCTGCTGACACCTCTGTCCATTTTAGGAACTGTCCAGAACAGGTTAGGTTTGCTATGGGGATTTGCTCCTACTCTGGACAGCTCCTAAAATGGACAGAGGTGTCAGCAGAGAGCACTGTGGTCAGACAGAAAGGAAAATCAAAAAGAAAAGAACTTCCTCTGGAGCATACAGCAGCTGATAAGTACAGGAAGGATTAAGGTTTTTTAATAGAAGTAATTTACAAATCTGTTTACATTTCTGGCACCAGTTGATATAAAAATATTTTTTTTTCCAGCGAAGTACCCCTTTAAGACAATGTAGCAGACGTTGTAGAACAAGATATTTGACAAATTTCAGGGGTATCCTCCTTAGTCATGGTCTTATGACTAAGGGGTAGCCCTACCAAAATGCATCTAGAATGTTGTTCTTGTTCTATGACGTCTGCTACATTGTTTTAATAGATCCCAAATATATGAAAAGTTTTTTACACAGGACCCCAGAAAACTACTAGAGCAATTGTGTTACATTTTTCTCCTGCCGTGACGTGATAAGTGGCACTTTTTGCCCACTGGAAAAGGTTCACACAGGACCGGGGTGGCAAAATTCTATGGAAGTCAATGGGAAGTCATGCTGCTTTCATTGCGCTCAAAAAATTGTTATGCCAGTTGGGGACACAAAAGTGGTGGTAAATTCGCCCACAGTGAGTCAAAGGAGAATATGGGGTTAATATGATATAATCTAATATAATTATGAGGAACCAGAGAATGGGTGAAGGATGATATCAAGACACAAAAAACTTAAAGGGGTACTCTGCTGCCCCAGCGTTTGCAACGCCCCTATTGACATCACACCACGCCCCCTTAATGCATGTCTATGGGAGGGGGCGTGGTGGCTTCCACACCCCTTCCCATTGACTTGCATTGAGGGGGCATGGACGTGACGTCACAACCTCTGCCACCCACACCCAGCATTCTAAACGAATGCCGGGTGCTGCACAGAGATCGCGGGGGGCCCAGCAGAGGGACCCCCTCAATTAAACATCTTATCCCCTATCCTTTGGACAGGAATAAATTGTCTAGGGGCAGAGTACCCCTTTAAGATGTGGTAGGGCAGTGGTCTCTAAACTGTGGACCCCCAGCTGATGTCTGTGCATGCTAGTAGTTTTAGTTTTACAACATCTGGAGGTCCACAATTTGGAGATCACTGTGCTACAGTATTGACATGGTTATAGTAAGGTAGCGTCCACTATGTGCCGTACGTATAGAGATCTCCTTAAGTTGCCATCGGCCATAATACACTATGATTTTCTAATGCTCATTTTTCCTTTCTCTCTAAGAAGAAAAATCTGGATGTCGCAACAAAAACCTGCAAATCACTGTTGTGCTCTTTTTTATTGCTTTCATTACGGAGCCGCACAACACCAGCCATCCCTATTGTTTTCACAAGATATCAATGAGTACGGAAAACAGTGACCTGTTCTTCCATCTTATCTGACTTCTATCTCCAACATACTGCCACATCTCCTCCTATCGGCACCATACGGCTAACCTGATGAGTTATGGCTTTCAAAAATTATGCCCTGAAGGTTCTGGTTTTAACTCTATATATAAAGCTTAAAGGGGTACTCCGCCCCTAGACATCTTATTCCTTATCCAAAGGATAGGGGATAAGATGTCTGATCACGGGGGTCTGACCGCTGGAGACCCCCGCGATCTCCCTGCTGCACCCGGCGTTCATTTAGAGCGTTGGGTGCATCGCCGGAAACTTGTGACATCACGGCCGTCAGGCCCCTTCCATAGACTTGAATTGAGGGGGCATGGCCTTGTCGTCACGAACGGGGCATGACAGTGATGTCACAAGCCTCCGGCCCGCATCGCCAGTCATCCGGCACGGAGTGAAGCTTGCTCCGTGCAATGGATGTCTGGGGTGCCACAGCCGAGATCGTGGGGGTCCCCAGCGGCAGGACCCCCGTGATCAGTCATCTTATCCCCTATCCTTTGGAGTACCCCATTAAATTGGGGAGACTGTTTCCCATCTACTCATTGATTTTTTTACCCAGTCAATGGGATGGACGCAGTACGGAGGTGTGGACCCATGGATTTTGTTGGTCCCAAATCAATATAGTCATCTCACTATTCACATAGTGTGGCATTAACCTAATAAGGGCTCTGCCATCCCAACAGGCACCATCTCAGTTAACATAGAGTGGAGGATCTTCTGTTTAGATCCTCATCTCTTGGACAAAGTGGAGAGCAGGTACCAATCATCTCTCTATCTGGAGGACCTTTCCTGACCTTGCATTACAGAGTCAACCTATGGTTGGGCAGTATGTAATGCCTATTTGTAACCTTTGGTGGAACTGCAGGTAAATATCCAGATCAACATAGAGACGCATTTGCAACCTGCTCTCTACTTTGTCCAAGAGATGACAATGTCGACACTTAGCTTTTTACCACATATTACAGATGGTCACTGGGGTTCCAACTGGTGGAGACTTTGTGATCAACTTATTTTTAAGAGGAACCATTAAACAAGTAAATTAAAGTTAGTGGTGCCCACCGATTACGGCGTGATTGGCCAACTGTCTGATATGTATGGTAGCCTTCCACGTGTTTGGAAAGAAAAGGGTCAGATAAATTGGATTTCAACATGCCCAACCCTTTGTTCTCAGGTAGATAAGACCTTGCCAAGGATGTCTGGCAGCAGCTTAGTTCCCTCTTCCTATTAAGTGTATATGTATGATCCACCAAGTGAACATGTGTATGTGGGGATCAAGGTGAGATTCATGTTGGATGAGTGAAGGTTCAGCCAACAGCAATCTAAAATGTTTGGCTAACTGTGTAGTTTATTGTCAAGGGATCCTTCTAACAAGAAGGGATTGTACACAGAGGACAACCCCTTTAAGAGCGATTCAGATTGTACCTACACTAGAATACACATTACAATGGTGCCATCCATTCCTGTCAGAAATCCATATGGGTTCAAGGTCATGGGTTGTCACTAGTGGGATTTTCTGAACAGGTCATGATACCCCTTTTGGGATTCCTCTTTAATGTGAAATTGAAGTTTGGAGAATAATTTAGAGAAGAAGGAGATATCAGTTGATCATCTGTGATTGGTAGGAAGGAGGGACGGACCACACGATCAACATACAAGGTCACGAGGAACCAATACTGAGACCTGATCCCCGTTACTGTAGTAAATCTCTGACTCAAAGTCACGGTGAGAGCCTCTTATCTAAGTGAACCTCCAGAGTCTTCTGCCGGTACAGTAATAATCACAAACCTCCGAGAAGTTATTTACTCCTTCAGAGCAGATAATGCCATAATCAAGCCCGCTACACGATGCCTTTGAAAAAAAAAAGTGCTCTTGAAGGCAGTTTTATGTAACACTTAGAATGAATGGAAACATATCCTATGTTACTATAGATCTCCCCCGAGAGAACACTGAATCAATTCATTCCGGCAGTAGAAAAAAGTGTAAGCCAACTCAGAAAATATTCAACTAGGATAAGCCTGCTGTGCTATATTTAGCTTCAGAACACAAATTGTAATTTTTTTTGTTTTTCTCCCTTTCGACGGCAAGACACGAAGAGAGGCCTAAACTTCATTGATGTCTAAGAGAAGAACAATAATACTACTGTGATGTCCCAGTGAAGAAAACTCTTGTCCACCTGCCCTGTCAGATGGATGTCACATCTCTCATACTCAACTGAGTCACTAAAGGGTGCCAACAGTATGAAAGAATGTGTCCTAAAACGACCTTTTGAACTGCCTAAAATCTCTAGACCGTTGTCACGTTGGGCAGGGATAGAGTGCAGCCCTAAACTTGCCCACACCCTCTGTCCCTGCCTACTTGCGTACCGGTCCTAAAAGGTCCACAACCACGAAGACGGTCCCTTCCTATAATACGTACAGGGACAGTAAAAAGTCAAAACAATAAAATACAATACGGTAGGTGTCGGGAAACAGATGGAGGCACACAAAACTAACAGGAAAAAAAAAGCACACACACCCAGACAAATCACAGTTAAAACTAGCCGAGTCAGCAACAGGAGATTAGCGAGGTACTGATACACAAAAGCAGGAGAGAGGTCACAAAGCAGAGCCGAGATCAATAGCCAAAAATTCAGAGAACAATAATGCTGGTTACTAGAAACAAGTTTTTTTTCACTGGTAACTAGACACAGAGTGAGCTGGACTTAAGTAGCTAAGCCCACAGGTGCAGGCTCAGTCTGGTAACTGCTTACAGCCCAGATTGGCTAAGGCAAAGCTAAGCAACCAGGCCAAGCCAAAGCTCAGGGAAGGTAAAGCCTTCAAGTTATTGCAACCGTTACCTATACTCAGTTAATTTTCAATGGTCCTGAATTTAGTAGGACAAACACATGAACTGTATGCTTACCAAGGTAAGGCAGTGTCTAAACCATTTTTGAACCTCAATCGGTCTGCTATTTTTTGAGTCAGTAGTGGTAGGATAATGCTACAAGTTCATTTAAATGTGGTAAGAAAAGTGTCCCAGATATCAGAATTTCATTGTCCATAGCATGAAGAAGAGTTGCAAATAAGCAGAAGGAAGTCTTTAGAGTTTTTAGATGATATTTCAGCTTGGGACAAAAAAAAAACATACTTACCTACCCCCGGCCCCCTACAGCTCACCATCCTCTCCATTCAGTCCTACGATTTTCTCTCTTTTTCCCACTTCTGAGGTGAGCTCTTAAAGCAGGACCTGCCAGTTCAGCCAATTACTGGCCTCAATGGTGTCCCGTCTCAGCCAGTGATTGGCTGAGCTGGGAAGAAGAAAGAAGATCGGGGAGACCAGATGAAGGTGAACAGGAGCTGATTGAGAGAAGTGGGGGACTAGGGCTAGGTAAGTATTTTTTTCTATTTTTTCCCTGCCCCAGAACCATATTATTATTATTATTATTTTAGTAGTAGTAGTAGTAGTAGTAGTAGTAGTAGTAGTAGTAGTAGTAGTAGTGGAAAGCCAATTTACAACTCTACTTCTAGGGTCTTCTTCGTGCTATTATTGCAAGTCTGGAATACCCCTTCAAAGAGGTCAACTCAGAGACAGGAAACAACCCTATTGGTGGCACTAGACCAGTTCTTCCCTCTGCAGGAAATCTAATTTAATTATTTTTCCCTCTTCCCAGGGAGCACTGCGAGCTGTTCCTCTCCACAAGGAGAAACCATACTCACCAAGAAGTACAGTTAGCACCTGTCTAGGGCAGGGTTTTACAACTCCAGACCCCCATAGGTCATGTTTTTAGGGTCAGTGCATGAGTATGATCTATGGGATAACCTTGTGACTTGTTGATAGTGCATGAGATGATAAAGGACAACTAACACTTAGGGCTTTCCTTGTAATGTTCTACTAGATGTCCACTATGGTAATGGGTACAAGGCCCTCAGCCTTTAGTGGGTCTAAAAAGATGGACCCTATATTGCAGTGGTCCTCCAGCTTTTGCAAAACTACAACTTCCAGCATGGCCGGACAGCCGTTGGCTGTTCAGCTATGCTGGAGTTGTAGTTTTGCAACAGCTGTAGCTCTGCAGCTTCTTAAAGAGTACCTCTCATGATCTTGTTAAATTTTACAATCCTCCCAGTTCACTGCCCCCTTTAGAATAAACCACCCCTGCCTTTATTTTTATTATTTTTTAGTTTTCTACCTTGATATTGCTCTGTATTTTCTGCTCAGTCTCAGTCAGATTCACATACTGGGAAGGGGCGTTCCCCAGCAGGCGGGACATCATCTGAAGCCATACAGGGGAGAACTTCTTCCCTTGCTCTGCTACACACAGCCCAGAGCAGTTCAGTGTGAGATGAGCTATGATTGGCTAAGGCTGCGCACACACCCCTTGTCACGATGCCGGCTGGTAGGAGGTGGATCCTCTGTGCCAGAGAGGGATAGGCGAGGACCGTGCTAGTGGACCGGTTCTAAGTCACTACAGGTTTTCACCAGAGCCCGCCGCAAAGCGGGATGGTCTTGCTGCGGCGGTAGTGACCAGGTCGTATCCACTAGCAACGGCTCAACCTCTCTGACTGCTGAAGATAGGCGCGGTACAAGGGAGTAGACAGAAGCAAGGTCGGACGTAGCAGAAGGTCGGGGCAGGCAGCAAGGATCGTAGTCAGGGGCAACGGCAGGAGGTCAGGAACACGGGCTAGGAACAAACAAGGGAACGCTTTCACTAGGCACAAGGGCAACAAGATCCGGCAAGGGAGTGCAGGGGAAGTGAGGTATAAGTAGGAAGTGCACAAGTGGAAACTAATCAAGGTAATTGGGAAGATTGGACCAGGCACCATCATTGGTGCACTGGCCCTTTAAATCGCAGAGACCCGGCGCGCGCGCGCCCTAGGGAGCGGGGCCGCGCGCGCCGGGACAGGACCGACGGAGAGCGAGTCAGGTACGGGAGCCGGGGTGCGCATCGCGAGCGGGCGCCACCCGCATAGCGAATCGCATCCCGGCTGGAGGCGGTACCGCAGCGCACCCGGTCAGTGGATCTGACCGGGGCGCTGCAGCAACGAGGATGAGACGAGCGCTCCGGGGAGGAACGGGGACCCGGAGCGCTCGGCGTAACACCCCTCAGCACTCCAGACTGCATTTCCTGATTCTGGACTTCTGCCAGGCCAGCAGGAGTCCAAAGTCTGTGCAAGAGATGGGGGGAAATGTGTTCTGGACAAATAGGGAGACACCTAGTGGCAGCTTTTTTTTTTTTTTAACACAAATAAGACATAGAAAACTTCATTTTTTTTTTTAACAAAGTACATTAGACAGATTTTGTATTTACCATAAGGAGTCCAATATCAAAATTTTTTTTAATGACAGTGCCCATTTAAAGCTCTTGAGGAACTTTTGGAAACCCAAAGTATGACCTGATTCAATCATAACTCCACATCATTAACCAAAGACAATCCAATCTGTCACAATCAATAGTTAAATACAACTATGTCTTAAGTGTTGACATAGAGGACCATGGAGTGGCCCTACATCAACCCAGGCCCCAGGGGAAAAGGACCAGAAGCAGAAGCAGAAGATCAATTTGAGATCAATGTGAGATGGAGAACAGGAGGGAAAGCAGCAGATACTTAGCGGTATGATATCTCCTTAGTGTCAATGAATGGAATCCTTCTCGATTAAATTTTGAAGTTAAAAACCTAACCTGAAAAAAGTAACTAAAAAACATATATTCATGATATAACAAGGAGTTGTGAAACTTTCTAATATACTTTGCACTTGAATTCCTCACTATTTTTTCAAGATATCTGCTTAAAATCAGTGAATTCTTGAGATGAGACTTTGCTCAGAGATTTCGCTCCATATGGACATGATGACATCACACAGTTCCTCCATATAGACATGATGACATCACACAGTTCCTCTATATATACATGATGACATCACACAGTTCCTCTATATATACATGATGACATCACACAGTTCCTCTATATAGAAATGATGACATCGCACAGTTCCTTCATATGGACATGATGACATCACACAGTTCCTCTAAATATACATGATGACATCACACAGTTCCTCTATATAGACATGATGACATCACACAGTTCCTTCCATATGGACATGATGACATCACACAGTTCCTCCATATAGACATGATGACATCACACAGTTCCTCCATATAGACATGATGACATCACACAGTTCCTCTATATATATATGATGACATCACACAGTTCCTCTATATAGACATGATGACATCACACAGTTCTTTCCATATGGACATGATGACATCACACAGTTCCTCCATATGGACATGATGACATCACACAGTTCCTCCATATAGACATGATGACATCACACAGTTCCTCTATATAGACATGATGACATCACACAGTTCCTTCCATATAGACATGATGACATCACACAGTTCCTCCATATAGACATGATGACATCACACAGTTCCCCCATATGGATATGATGACATCACACAGTTCCTCCATATGGACATGGTGACATCACACAGTTCCTTCCATATAGACATGATGACATCACACAGTTCCTCCATATAGACATGATGACATCACACAGTTCCTCCATATGGACATGGTGACATCACACAGTTCCTTCCATATAGACATGATGACATCACACAGTTCCTCCATATAGACATGATGACATCACACAGTTCCTTCATATAGACATGATGACATCACACAGTTCATCCATATGGACATGATGACATCAACCAGTTCTTCTATATGGACATGATGACATCACACAGTTCCTCATTATGGACATGATGACATCACACAGTTCTCCATATGGACATGATGACATCACACAATTCCTCCATATGGACATGATGACATCACACAGTTCCTCCATATAGACATGATGACATCACACAGTTCCCCCATATGGACATGATGACATCACACAGTTCCTCCATATGGACATGATGACATCACACAGTTCCTCCATATGGACATGATGACATCACACAGTTCCTTCATATAGACATGATGACATCACACAGTTCCTCCATATGGACATGATGACATCACACAGTTCCTTCATATGGACATGATGACATCACACAGTTCCTCTATATGGACATGATGGCATCACACAGTTCCTTCATATGGACATGATGACATCACACAGTTGCTGTAGATTTGTCGGATCCATGATGAGAATCTCCGTTTCCACCACATCCCAGCGGTGATCTATTGCATGAGATCTGGTGACTGTGGAGGCCATTCGAGTCATGTGACCTCATTGTCCTGTATGAGATGATGTCATGTGACCTCATTGTTATGTATGAAATGATGTCATGTGACATGGGGCATTAACCTGCTGGAAGTATCATCAGAAGATGGGTCCACTGTGGTCATAAAGGGATGGACATGGTCAGTAACAATACTCAGGTAGGCTGCAGTGTTTATACCAGGATCAATTGGTGTTAAGGGGCCCAAAGTGCCCAGAAAATGCCCCCCCCACACCATTACACCCCCACCAGCCTAAACCGCTGATACAACGCAGGATAGATCCATACTTTCATGTTGTTTACACCAATTTTGACCGTGTCATCTGAATGTCATAGCTGGAATAGAGACTCATCAGACCAGACAACATTCTTCCATCTTCCAATGTCCAATTTTGGTGCCGGTGTGAATTGTAGCTTCAGTTTCCTGTTCTTATCTGACATGAGTGGAGCCCGGTGTGGTCTTCTGCTGCTGTAGCCCATCTGCTTCAAGGTTGGACATGCTGTACGTTCAGATATGGTATTCTGCATACTATGGTGTTGTAACAAGTAGTTATTGGAGTTACTGTTACCTTTCTGTCATCTCAAACCAGTCTCCCCATTCCCCTCTGACACCAACACAACTGCCGTTCACGGGATATTTTCTCTTTTTTGGACCATTCTATGTAAACCCTAGAGATGTTGTGCGTGAAAATCCCAGTAGATCAGCAGTTTCTGAAATACTCAATTCCAAAAACCATGCCATGTTCAATGTCACCTAATCCCCTTTCTTTCCCATTCTGATTCTCGGCTTGAACTGCAGCAAGTTGTCTTGACCATGTCCACATGCCTAAATAAATTGATCAGTGAGTGTACATCAGCGGCACAAATCTCTCTCTCTCTCTCTCTCTCTCAGTGTTTCCCAACCAGCGTGCCTCCAGCTGTTGCAAAACTACAACTCCCAGCATGTCCGGACAGCCTTTGAACACTGCCATTGATAGACAACAAGTAGCTAACAACTAACAGAACTCCAACATGTGTTACTATCACCCAGCTCTCCCAGACTCGAAAGGCAAATATGCCAATTTATGCCAGTACAGTAACTGATAACTACAAGTCTCACAACTCCCATCATGTAGCTGAGCGGAGAGGAGGAGTCGGACTTCCTTTACACTGCGGTTTCTCTCTCTTTCTGTAGTCAGATAATTGGAGGCCGGGTCCATCTGGCAGGATGTTGTGGTCCCTCCTCAGGACTTGTATCACCGTCCAGCTGTTCCCTTATTAGGATGTGAGGTGGGACGGTGCATAGAGAAGAGGAACACAAGGGCCCCAAAGATCCTCGGACCCCATCACTCCACACAAAGCAACACATTGTATAAAGTCCAAGAAGACTTACAAAGTGCAGAACAACAGGAAGGGAATGGAGGGGGGTCAGGATAGATAGATAGATATGAAATAGATAGATATATATGAGATAGATAGATAGATATGAGATAGATAAATATGAGATAGATAGATAGATAGATAGATAGATAGATAGATAGAGATAGATAGATATGAGATATAGATAGATAGATATGAGATAGATATGAGATAGATAGATACATAGATATGAGATATAGATAGATAGATATGAGATAGATAGATAGATAGATAGATAGATAGATAGATATGAAATAGATAGATAGATATGAGATAGATAGATATATATGAGATAGATAGATAGATATGAGATAGATATGAGATAGATATGAGATAGATATGAGATAGATAAATAGATATAAGATAGAT
This sequence comes from Hyla sarda, assembly GCF_029499605.1. Classification (NCBI taxonomy): domain Eukaryota; kingdom Metazoa; phylum Chordata; class Amphibia; order Anura; family Hylidae; genus Hyla; species Hyla sarda. The sequence continues at coordinate 404,186,732 of NC_079192.1, forward strand.
AGATATGAGATAGATAGATAGATAGATAGATATGAGATAGATAGATAGATATGAGATAGATAGATATGAGATAGATAGATAGATAGATAGATATGAAATAGATAGATAGATAGATAGATATGAGATAGATAGATAGATAGATAGATATGAGATAGATAGATAGATAGATATGAGATAGATAGATAGATAGATAGATATGAGATAGATAGATAGATAGATAGATAGATAGATATGAGATAGATAGATAGATAGATAGATATGAGATAGATAGATAGATGATAGATAGATAGATAGATAGATAGATAGATAGATAGATAGGGGGACATTTACTAATCTAGTCTATTCTGGGCATGCTTATAGACCAGCGTATGTAGTAGTCTCCTGTCTATAGATCTCACAGCCCTTGATAAATTCTGTGCTCAGACTTCAGGGTCTACAGCTTAAACTGCATTTAGACCTGCTCCAACATGGTCTGACATTTCAGCGTATTTTGGGCAGATGCGACTTGTCGCACAAAAGTCGCACTTGATAAATTCAGCAGCAATGCATTTTCCAATGCATTTCCGTCTAAAATAGAATTGCATGCATCATGTTCTAAAAATCCTCTACAGCAAAAGTCGCAGAAAAGTCGCACATATTTAGACTGCGACTTTCTGTGCGACAAATTTAGACAGGAAAAACCAGTCTAAATCCTTTGATAAATCTCCCCCATAGACTTTTTAAAGTGTTTTTGGCACACAATCTCTTCTTGAGAAGGTGGCATGGCCTCAGTAGGTGCCATATTTATAAGGATTTATAGCAGCAGCAGATTTCTTCCCCAGCATTATAATAATGATAATTCAATAAGCGAATAACATACCGCGCTGTACGGCAGCCATTGCTCTAATCTGCCGTGAAATACACTGTGTATAATGCTGCTCTAACCATTTTATCTGCGGCACAGTATACATTTTTATGTTTCTCCTACTTTTTTTTTTAGATCAGTGTTTCCCAACCAGGGTGCCTCCAGCTGTTGTAAAACTACAACTCCCAGCATGCCCAGACAGCAGAGGACTGGTAGGGAAACACTCCTCTATATGCTTGAAGATCCGGTTTACGACACTAAGAAATGTTATTCCTGCCTCTGTGACTTTAGAAACTCAGTGAAATCTCATCTGTGGGAGGAAATAAAAGTGAACGCAGAGGAGTGAAAACTGATGGCGCGGCCTGGACCTCCCTGCATGGAAACCTATATACATTGATCCCTCAACTTACAATGGCCTCAACATACAATAGTTTCAACATGCAATGGTCTTTTCTGGACCATTGTAACTTGAAACCAGACTCAACATACAATGCTATGGACAGTCCAGATCTGTGATAGCTGTCACAACTGGAGGAACTGACCAATCAGAATGGGCATTTTACTGGTAAATCACATGTATTACTGAAGTGCATGCACTGACTGGTGTCTGGTAGCGCCCCCTACAGTACAGGGAGGTATTACATGTTCTGTACTCTTTACCTGTATTACTGAAGTGTATGCACTGACTGGTGTCTGGTAGCGCCCCCTACAGTACAGGGAGGTATTACATGTTCTGTTCTCTTTACCTGTATTACTGAAGTGTATGCACTGACTGGTGTCTGGTAGCGCCCCCTACAGTACAGGGAGGTATTACATGTTCTATACTCTTTACATGTATTACTGAAGTGCATGCACTGACTGATGTCTGGTAGCGCCCCCTACAGTACAGGGAGGTATTACATGTTCTATACTCTTTACCTGTATTACTGAAGTGTATGCACTGACTGGTGTCTGGTAGCGCCCCCTACAGTACAGGGAGGTATTACATGTTCTATACTCTTTACCTGTATTACTGAAGTGCATGCACTGACTGATGTCTGGTAGCGCCCCCTACAGTACAGGGAGGAACTACAAGTTCTGTACTACTCCTTACCTGTGCCAGGGTTAGCTGCTCCTTTGGACACCAAGTAATGGCGGCTCCATTTGGGACACTGTGTGTACTATATAGGACCCTGAAGAAGCTTCCGTCCTCTACATAAACCATTGTTTCCCAACCATGGTGCCTCCAGCTGTTGCAAAACCACAACTCCCAGCATGCCCGGACAGCCAACGGCTGTCCGGGCATGCTGGGAATTGCAGTTTTGCAATAGCTGGAGGCACCCTGGTTGGGAAACACTGACATAGACAGTGATCTACAGCTCCCAGCAGATCTTTCTTACTTTTATATGTAAGGATTTGCTTTATCTGTATTAGTTATCTACTTATTTTTCTTTAATCCTCACTTTTTCTTTTTTTTGGATGACATGTTGGTGGCTTCAGAACCAATTAGCAGGTTTCCATAGAGTTCTGGTCTCAACATACAGGGGTCGTCCTGGAACAGATTAATATTGTAACTTGAGGGACCACTGTATATATATATATATATATATATATATATATATATATATATATATATATAACTATAACAGTCAGTATCTACAATACTGGATCAACCCTGCCATCTCCTGGCGGGGAGCGTGCACACACAGCGCAGCTCGTACGACTATGTTCCATGAGCAACAAATACATTGTCATTGCCAGCAGATGTAGCAGAGCTGACTTGCCATCTCTATGGGGGAGATTTATCAAAACCTGTGCAAAAGAAAAGTTGTCCAGTTGCCCATAGCAACCAATCAGCTCGCTTCTTTCATTTTTAACAAGGCCTCTGCAAAATGAAAGAAGCGATCTGATTGGTTGCTATGGGCAACTGGGCAACTTTTCCCTTGCACAGGTTTTGATAAATCTTACCCTATATGATTTCTTGTAGGTGTGTAAACCTAAAGTCAGGTACAAAACTACAACCGATCCACCCAAAAACAAATGTGACAAACTCAACCCTGCTACATTCGTACCATAGAAATGTTTGAGAAGACATAATGTAGCCTAGCGGACACCATACACCTCACCGCAGCACGACCATGACCGGGGGTCCTTTTTCTACTCATACGGTTATGTGACAACTCAGAACCTATGTAAATAATCGGAGCTCCCATAATGCACTGCTCTGGAAACTAGAAAAATGTGAAAGTAAGCCTTAGGTTTGAGTGGAGAAGAAAACATCAGGAATGTGTCATTTTGTTTAAATCAAGTTTTTATGTTAAACTTATTTTTTAAAGATTTTGTTTGGTGAGTTTTTTTTCTAAATTTCCATAAAAAAAAAAAATAATGAAAAAAAATATGAAATCATGCAGTTTTCATTTTGGCCACTAGGGGTAAAGCTAAGCATAGACTTCCTGTTCTGTCTGTGATGATAAGGAGGAGACTGCTGGAAAGTGATATCTACGGGTGACATAAATAAATAGAGAAGACAATAGATGAAGCTCACAGCTCAGCCTACCCCTCCTTTTAGAATAACCTATGAAAAGGTTGTAGAGCATGTCCAGTGACATTTGCAATTCATGTGAATGGGACAGCTCCTGTCTTTTGTTTTGTATGTCCATGGGGTTTGCTGTAAAGCAAGTCTCTTAATGCTGTTAAAAACAGCTCAGGCAAGATGGCCGCCTCTATGATCTAATAATATCCCAAAAAAAACTAATGAATTACAATTAGAAAATAATCCTGAAACCTTAAATTTTCATTTTGGCCACTAGGGGTTAAACTAAGCTGAGACTTCCTGCTCTAGCTGTGATGATAAGAAGGAGGTTGATAAAAGTGATGTCTACTGTGACAGCAGTAGATAGAGAAGAGAATAGATGTTTTTCACAGCTCAGACTCCCCCTCCCTGTAGAATGACCTCTAAAAAAGGTCACAGTACATGTCCAGTAATGTTTACAATTCTCATGAATAGGACAGCTCCTGTCTTTTTTTTTTATTTTTTTGTCATAGCTTGCTGTAAAGCTGTAAACCAAATGCTGTTAAAAACAGCTCAGGCAAGATGGTCGCCCCTGTGATAATGTATAAAAAAAAATCAAATATCATAAATTACGATTAGAAAATAGAAACAGAATAGAGACAAAAGAACGTTTCAGTAAGAAAAGAAAAAAAAAAAAAAACTATTTAAAGATCAGCAAAAAATGTGTAAATCATTTGCAAATATGGAAATGGTGAAATCATGTGACTCTATGACTTCCATAAAAGGAGTCAATGGAGGAGGGATAACTGATATAGGAAGTGCTCACTACCCCGCCCACTCCATGTTCTAACGCCCTCTTGGCACTTGGCAGTTTTAAAGGGGTCGTTTGGGTATTAAAAACAATCCACAGGATAGGGGATATGTGTGTGATTGTGGTGGTTTTGACTGTTGGGACTCCAGAAAGGCCCAGCTCATACATCTGAGTGCTCTGGCCCTCACCTGGGACGGGCTGGTCTGGCAGTACCTGCCCGCTAGCAAATCACCGGCTGAGGTGGGATAATGGTGCAGCAGTGATTTAAAGGGGTTATTTAGGATTTCAAAAACAGAAATAATGGAGACAAGTTGTAATACCACATCCAAAGTGGAGACAGACAGAGAGCGGTCTTTGAAATAAATTAGGCCAGTTTTTTTAAATCCTGGATAACCCATTTAATGAACGGCCCATCACTTCCAAGACCAGTATAAGATGGGGGCGGAGTGTTCAGAGGTCGTCACGCCCCCTCCCATAGACTTGCATTGTGGGAGCGGGCGAGATGTCACACGGGGGCGGAGTCGTGATGTCACGATCTTCTGTCCCCGTGGTCGGGAGGAATTAGACTGAGAGCCTCCAGCGCTTCCGGAAGCAGTTACAGGTGGGTGCCGCTTGCTATATTGCTGGGTCCCCAGCGATGGGACCCCGGCGATCTAACATCTTATCCCCTAACCTTTCCATAGGGGATAAGATGTCTAGGGGCAGAGTACCCCTTTAAAGGGGTATTCCAGAAAAAAAATTAGATCAACTGGCTCCAGAAAGTTAAACCAATTCGTAAATTACTTCTATTAAAAAATCTTAATCCTTCCAATAATTATCAGCTGCTGAAGTTAAGTTGTTCTTTTCTGTCTGGCAACAGTGCTCTCTGCTGACATCTCTGCTTGTCTCGGGAACTGCACAGAGTAGAAGAGGTTTGCTATGGGGATTTGCTTCTACTCTAGACTGTGTGTGATCAGAGAGCACTTAGATTGAAAAGAACAACTCAATTTCAGCAGCTCATAAGTACTGAAAGGATTAAGATTTTTTAATAGAAGTAATTTACAAATCTGTTTAACTTTCCGGAGTCAGTTTTCAAATCTGTTTCTTTCCTGGATAACCCCTTTAAGCCCCTGCCCTTTAATGCTTTCACTGATTGGAACTTCTGATGGGTGATGCTGCCCCCATTCAGTTGACAAGACTGCTGAAGGTCCCTTACCTCAGGAATTGTGATGTGTTAACATACGTAAGGTTTTTATAAACTTTTTTTTTTTTTAAATAATGAGAAATGCCCGTTTTTTCAACTTGAGCCCCTGCCCCCCAAAATGTGTGTGTACGTCCCTGCACAGCAATGATATGGAAAAACATATGAGAGAATGTACAGATCCTGTGTACAGAAAGTCACAGAAGGCACCAAATGTTTTTCCATTTCTCCTGCTGTATGATACATTTGACACATCTCTACTACGGTGTCCATTTTAGGACAGCATCAGCTGTCAGCTCATGTACCCAGCTTTTCCAGATTCCTGCAAATCCTACACTCTCATGTACTCAGCTTTTCCCAATTTGCAGGAATCTGGAAAAGCTGGGTACATGAGTGTAAGATTTGCAGGAATCTGGAAAAGCTGGGTACATGAGTGTAAGATTTGCAGGAATCTGGAAAAGCTGAGTACATAACTGTAGATTTTTCAGGAATCGGGAAAAGCTGAGTACATAACTGTAGGTTTTTCAGGAATCGGGAAAAGCTGAGTACATAACTGTAGGTTTTGCAGGAATCGGGAAAAGGTGAGTACATAACTGTAGGTTTTGCCGGAATCGGGAAAAGCTGAGAGCGTAGGTTTGTTTTGCAGGAATCGGGAAAAGCTGGGTATATGAGAGATTAGGGTTTGTAAAGAAGTGTGTTGAAACAGTGGAGCGGGACTGCACACACCCTCCCATCAACCAATCACAGTGTCTGTGCTGGCAGCCAATGACACACTGTCTGTGCTAGCAGCTCTGCCGAAGCTCTGCTGACTCAGCACTTTCATTTTCGTCTGAGGCATGACAGAGTTTAGAGTGACAAAGTTTTTGACTGATGCCTGGCGGAGGAGGGATGAGGCGGGACACCGTTTTGGCTGAAGGAAGAGGGAGGTGCAGCTGACGACTGAGGATGTCCTAAAATGGACACCGTACTCTACACTTGTCTAACTTTTTGCACGGACAATATTCCATGCCACAATTTCTGCTAAATTTGGCGCCATGTTGTTCCATTTCGAGACCCACTGTCGGGTCATCAAACTGAAAGAACAAGAACTGGGAGCGGAATGGTGTATTATTCTTTTTTGACACAAAAATGTTAAGTAGTACTCAAGGTCTGGTGCCCAAACAATGCCGGACATTCCACCGGTGGGTTGCAAGCTCCATTATATGACGCGATGCTTGGGAACTGTTAAGGTCTTCTATTGTTTTGCTGGTGGAAAAAAAAGTGTAAAAAAATAAAACTCTTTATTTTATAATGTGTTTTTGATATTTTTTCATCCTCACATCTATAAAGATTTGAAAAGCATCTAGAAAAGGGAGCAGTTTAGGCGCCATTCACATCATGTTTTTGTTGATCCATCGGGATATTGGCAAAGAGGTATGCTGGCGTGTACTGTGCCAGGGCCATAGGGGCATATTTACTAACTGCAGTTTTGTTATGCCGCATGTTAGTTAAAGGGGTACTCCCTTGGAAAACTTTTTTTTTTTAAATCAACTCGGGCCAGAAAGTTAAACAGATTTGTAAATCCCTTCTATTAAAAAAAATCTTAATCCTTCCAGTACATTTTAGGGGCTGTATACTAAAAAGAAATCCAAAAAAGAAATGCATTTCCTTTTATGTCCTGACCACAGTGCTCTCTGCTGACCTCTGCTGTCCATTTTAGGAACTGTCCAGAGCAGCATATGTTTGCTATGGGGATTTTCTCCAGCTCTGGACAGTTCCTGACATGGACAGCAGAGGTCCGCAGAGAGCACTGTGGTCATGACATCAGAGGAAATGCATTTCTTTTTTGGATTTCTCTTTAGTATGCAGCCCCTAAAAAGTACTGGGAGGATTAAGATTTTTTAATAGAAGTGATTTACAAATCTGTTTAACTTTCTGGCACCAGTTGATTTAAAAAAAAAAAAAAAAAGTTTTCCACGGGAGTACCCCTTTAAAAGGGTACGGTGGAATTTATTTATGCATTTTTTTTAAATCAACTGGTGCCAGAAAGTTAATCAGATTTGTAAATGACTTCTATTTAAAAATTGTAATCCTTCCAGTACTTATCAGCTGCTGTATGCTCCAGAGGAAGTTCTTTTCTTTTTGAACTTCTTTTCTGTCTGATCACAGTGCTCTCTGCTGACACCTCTGTCCGTGTCAGGAACTGTCCAGAGCAGGAGAGGTTTGCTATTGGGATTTGCTCCTAATCTGGACAGAGGTGTCAGCAGAGAGCACTGTGGTCAGACAGAAAATACATTCAAAAATAAAAGAACTTCCTCTGGAGCATACAGCAGCTGACAAGTACTGGAAGGATTACTATTTTTTAATAGAAGTAATTTACAAATCTGTTTAAAGGGGTTATCCAGGGAAAAAACTTTTTTATATATATCAACTGTCTCCAGAAATTTTAACAGATTTGTAAATTATTTCTATTAAAAATTCTTAAAGGGGTTATCCAGGGGGGGGGGGGGTAATTATATATCAACTGGCTTCAAAAAGTTAAACAGATTTGTAAATTGGACAAGTCGTTTGCGTTAAGTCGCCGTAGAGTAAAAAAAATAAAAAAATAAATTTAAAGAAAAAAAATTGGGTGAATTGGGTAAATGACTATGTGTAACTCGGTCTGTAAATGGTTTCTCCTGATCTGCATTGTAATAATATGTGTTGCTAAGCTACGAGCTGTTAGAGAAGTTCATTAAAGGACGTTTTCGACAAAGCCGCCTGACATTGAGGAACTAAAGAGTGAATATTGAGATCTTCCTTTTGTGAGACGAAGCTACCTACGGGGGTTCACTTACTTATTTATTTTTTTTATTGAATTTTTTTTAAAAACGGGCCTGTTAGTGACGGAATACATTGAGATGCTCCTTTATTCCAGAGGAGTCTGTCACCGCGCTATACGGTGCTATACATCGGCTCATTGAAATCATCCCATGACCTGCCATTGATAAAATACCGCGCTGCTTTATAGAATCGATCATGTGACTGTGTGTTTGTGTACCGCTGGTAGCGCATAAGAATAGGATTTCTTTAATCCCTGTGCGGAGCCAAAAAAAAACATGGTTAAAAAAAAAATTATAATAAAGAAAAAGGAAATAATAAGGAAAAAAAATGTTATATATATATATATATATATATATATATATATATATATATATATAGACAAAGAATAAGTCAGCCAGCATTTTAGTTGATACCAAACTATTATATGGACCTGGCCTACAGGTGCACGCTACTAGGCTAGATATACAGCAACAGAAGAATGCAGCAGCACACTGCCAGCACAAAGATATAGGTGAAACATGAACATGCAGATAAAACATGGAGAGCTATACAGCTATGGTGTAATAGATGCAAATGTGAAACTATGAAATAGTGAGGCACTTAGCTCGCAAATTTGTCTCCGCCGGCGGTCAAATAGCTTGGACCGTCCCACCGCGATAAGGTAGCCTCCTGGGACGGACCCTACACTGTGAATATGCCTCTGTGTGAACAGTTCAGTAAGCATGGCAGGATCTGGAACATCCAAGCCACCTTATATACACACCTGATAGAGGTGGGTGGGGTGCAAGGCCAACATGGAGGTAGCCACTCCCCCGTATGTGCAATACAGACAAAGAATAAGTCAGCCAGCACTTTAGTTGATACCAAACTATTATATGGACCTGGCCTACAGGTGCAGGCTACCAGGAGGCTACCTTATCGCGGTGGGACGGTCCAAGCTATTTGACCGCCGGCGGAGACAAATTTGCGAGCTAAGTGCCTCACTATCTCATAGTTTCACACTTGCATCTATTACACCATAGCTGTATAGCTCTCCATGTTTTATCTGCATATTCATGTTGCACCTATATCCTTGTGCTGGCAGTGTGCTGCTGCATTCTTCTGTTGCTGTATATCTAGCCTAGTAGCGTGCACCTGTAGGCCAGGTCCATATAATAGTTTGGTATCAACTAAAGTGCTGGCTGACTTATTCTTTGTCTGTATTGCACATACGGGGGAGTGGCTACCTCCATGTTGGCCTTGCACCCCACCCACCTCTATCAGGTGTGTATATAAGGTGTCTTGGATGTTCCAGATCCTGCCATGCTTACTGAACTGTTCACACAGAGGCATATTCACAGTGTAGGGTCCGTCCCAAGGAGGCCACCTTATCGCGGTGGGACGGTCCAAGCTATTTGACCGCCGGCGGAGACAAATTTGCGAGCTAAGTGCCTCACTATTTCATAGTTTCACATTTGCATCTATTACACCATAGCTGTATAGCTCTCCATGTTTTAACTGCATATTCATGTTGCACCTATATCCTTGTGCTGGCAGTGTGCTGCTGTATTCTTCTGTTGCTATATATATATATATATATATATATATATATATATATATTTTTTTTTTTTTTTATTTTTATTTTTATTATTATTATTATTATTATTTTTTTTCTTCAAAGCCATCACACTACCTGGTGTTCCCTGTATATGATCCTGCCTGATATGCATGGCTCCTGTGGCCCCTGTTGTCTTCTCTGGGTGCTCGATATTCTTTACCATTCTTCCCTCCCCTTTCCTAGATCTCCCAACAATCTTTGCCGCTCTGGTCTCCCAGCCCCCACCCTCCTGCTCTGATCAACAAAGAGAGATTCAGTGTCTGATTGGCTAAGGCTGTCCACATCTCCCAGTTCTTAATTTTAAAGAGAGCATGACTCATCTGTGCAGGGCAGAAATCACATGGTCTGTCTTTCTCCTGAGGGTGGGGGCTGCTTTAAGAGAGGGATTTGGACAGAGACAGAGTGGATGACTGGATGGTGTCATTCTCTCACTTCATGCATGTAAATGACAACCAAAGAGGGGAAACTTCTCTATATATGTAATGAACGATATTTAGACAGTTAAATAGGTTGATGAGAGGGAAAGGATGGGCTATATGTTTCGTTCCCCGGATAACCCCTTTAACAAAGTTTTTTTTTTAACTCCGGGTACTCCGGCAAAAAACATCTGATCCCCTATCCAAAGGATACCTCGCGATCTCCGGCGCAGCACCACGGTCATCTGTGCATGAAGCGGACTCCGCTCCATGCCGGATGACTGGTGACTAAACCGCCACACCCCCTCCATTAATGTCTATGGGAGGAGGCATGATGGCTATGTACTAGCTGTCACGCCCCCTCCCATAAACATGAATGGAGGGGGCGTGGTGTGATGTCACAAACACGGAAGCTCCAAGCTGTCAGTCCGGGGATCATGGGGGTCCCCAGCGGCGGGACCCCCACGATCAGACATCTCATCCCCTATCCTTTGGGATGAAGCGGTAAAAAGGGACGCGTGTGAACAGACGCATATACATGTATGCACAGCTCGCCCGAGCATGCATGTGCTATGAATAGGGAAAAAGGGGGGAAAATAGTCACTGCCAGGCCCCTTTGGCAGCAGCTAATTTTACAAAAAGAGATTAGGTATATTGAAATTCAACATGTTTCGACCATTGGGGAAGAGTCTGAATTCCAATAGAGACATTAGATATCCTGCCATTGGTTGGTCCAGCTGAGTTTGATCCACTGTCTAAGGGGGTATTCCAGGATTAGAAAAACATGACCTTTCTTCCAAAAACAGCGCTACCTCTGTCCTCTGGTAGTGTACGGTATTACAACTCGCTCCATTCGCTCTTAAAGGGGTACTCCAGTGGAAAACATTTTTTTTTTTTTTCAAATCAAGTGGTGCTAGAAAGTTAAACAGATTTGTAAATTACTTCTATTAAAAAATCGTAATCCTTCCAGTGCATATCAGCTGCTGTATGCTCCACAGGAAGTTGAGTTGTTCTTTTCTGTCTGACCACAGTGCTCTCTGCTGACATCTCTGTCCATGTCAGGAATTGTCCAGACCAGGAGAGGTTTGCTATGGGGATTTGCTCCTGCTCTGGACAGTTCCTGACATAGACAGAGGTGTCAGCAGAGAGCACTGTGGTCAGACAGAAAGGAACAACTCGCCTTCCTGTGGAGCATACTGCAGCTGATAAGTACTGGAAGAATTAAGATTTTTTAATAGAAGTAATTTACAAATTTGTTTAACTTTCTGGAGCCATTTGATATGAAAAAATGTGTTTTCCTCTGGAGTACCCCTTTTAATAGGTACTCTCATTAAACATAATTTTTTTAATTCAATAGATTATGCCTAAATAAAAATCTTTCTAATATATGTCATTAAAAAAATCTCTCTTTCACACTTTATTTTAAATGTAAAATCCTGGCCACTAGGTGTCACCCTACATGGTCCAGGAATCTTTTCCTCCCCTCACGTCGGGCACGTTCGGACCACTGCTGGCCGGGCAGCGTGGTCTGAAATGCACGTCCTCAGCTCGCTCTCTGCCTGTACATGAAACAGCCAGAGAGCGAGCACAGTGCTCGTGCACGCACGATGCGTGTAATTTAAATATCCCCGCCCCCTGCATCTCCCTCTTCGCAGTTCAGCTCATGCGCGTGTGGCCTGCATAATTAAATATCCCCGCCCCCTGCACCTCCCTCTTCGCAGTTCAGCTCGTGCGCGTGTGGCCTGCATAATTTAAATATCCCCGCCCCCTGCATCTCCCTCTTCTCAGTGCAGGAAGAAGGGCGGAAGCCGGCCAGCCAGGCTTCAGATGACATCGCGCCTGCTGGGCCACGCCCACTTCCTGCTTTCCCCAGAGAGCTCAACACTGAGCTACCGAAGATGATATTAAAATGGTAATTAAATTGGGTTTGGCTTATTAATAAATTCAGGGATAGTGGTAGTTAGTGTCAGGGACAGATGGGGAGGAGGAGTAGGGATAGTTTAGTTGTTCATAGCTACACTTTAAGGAACTGAGCTGCAATACCACAAACAACCTGAGGACTGTGGTGGCGCTGTTTCAGTAAGAAAGCAGCCAAAGTCTCCCAGGACAAACTAATAGTCATCCAGAAGTCTGTTAGAGTCTATTATATGCTCAATGCCAGGTAGCTGCTTCCCAGAATATCAGCATTGCAGTATACAGTACTCGAGGCATCTGCTATATATATATATATATATATATATATATATATATATATATATATATATATATATATAGTAATTCCCTAAATACAAAGTAAATAAAATATATCATAAGAGGCAAGTAAGTGGCCCATTTAGGTAGAATCAATGGGACAAACATGGGTGTTTTTTTTTTAAGCTGCCTATTAGGATAATGCTGCCTCTCTGTGCACCGCGAGCCACATTCATTTAGGGATATTTGGCCTGTAAGTGACTATACAGAACATTACACGGGCCGAGGTGATGAGTGTGCAGAATACCTGCATATTAGATGGCAATGGTCTGCAGAGGTCGTATTTAGCTGTAAGTGGCATCAGCAATATTACTGCTCCCAAACGCAGACATAGTCAGGACTAATGAAGTAGGTCATAAGAGACTCGACATTATGGGACACACGTTACAAACATCTGGCGAAAACAAACTTAAAGGGGTTCTCCAGTGGAAAACACATTTTTTTTATTTCTTATTTTTCAAATCAACTGGCTCCAAAAAGTTAAACAGATTAGTAAATTACTTCAATATAACAATCTTAATCCTTCCAGTTCTTATCAGCTGCTTAATACGACAGAGGAAATTGAGTTGTTCTTCTCTGTCTGACCACACTGCTCTCTGCTGACATCTCTGTCCATGTCAGGAACTGTCCAGAGTAGAAGCAAATCCCCATAGCAAACCTCTCCTGCTCTGGACAGTTCCTGACACGGACAGAGGTGTCAGCACCTCATAAGTGCTGGAAGGGTTAAACATTTTTAATAAATTAATTTATTAAACTGTTTAACTTTCTACCACCAGTTGATTAGAAATGTGTTTTTTCCACCGGAGTACCCCTTTAAGTTATTACACTTTATTCTCTGTTATCAGCCACTTTAGGCAGAAAACTGAATGGCAGCCAGCAAGGCTGTATCTATGGCACCGGCAGACCATTGACCTGCTATGGGGCCCTTGCAGAAACCTGTTTAGTGTCATCCCCACAGCTATGAGGTGGGGAAAACTGGGCCGAACATCACGATGGCACAGCCAACCACCCAGATACATTTAACCTTATGCGGTAGTTTTATTTGGTAATAGAATAGCGCTATTGTGTGAATATTATGGGACTGTTTTATGTGCTCATTGTATGGTTACTTCATATTACTTATGCACTTTATGGCAGTATTATGTGTACAGAATATACTACGGCAGTATTGATTGCTCCCTGTGCAGCTAATGCATATTATTTGGGCACTATATGGTGAAATTATGTGTACATTATATACAATTTACTATGGCAGTATTATGTTCTCTTTGTTTAGAAGTATAATGGGCTCAATGTATGGCAGTATATCGTGTTCTCTGTATGGCAGTATATCGTGTTCTCTGTATGGCAGTATAATGTGCTCTCTGTATGGCAGTATAATGTGCTCAATGTATGGCAGTATAATGTGCGCTCTGTATGGCAGTATAATGTGCTCTCTGTATAGCAGTATAATGTGATCAATGTATGGCAGTATAATGTGCGCTCTGTGTGGCAGTATATCGTGTTCTCTGTATGGCAGTATAATGTGCTCTCTGTATGGCAGTATATAGTTTCTCCATATGGCAGTATAATGTGCTCTCTGTATGGCAGTATAATGGGCTTTCTGTATGGCAGCATAATGTGCTCTCTGTATGGCAGTATAAAGTGCTCTCTGTATGGCAGTATAATGTGCTCCATGTATGGCAGTATAAAGTGCTCTCTGTATGGCAGTATAATGTGCTCCATGTATGGCAGTATAATGGGCTTTCTGTATGGCAGCATAATGTGCTCTCTGTATGGCAGTATAATTCTGCTCAATGTATGGCAGCATAATGTGCTCCATGTATGGCAGTATAAAGTGCTCAATGTATGGCAGTATAATGTGCTCTCTGTATGGCAGTATAATGTGCTCCATGTATGGCAGTATAAAGTGCTCTCTGTATAGCACTATAATGTGCTCTCTGTATGGCAGTATAATGTGCTCTCTATATGGCAGTATAATGTGCTCTCTGCACTGCAGTATTATGTGCCCTCTGTATGGATATTACATTTTCTTGGCATAAGGTCATAATTAGAGATGAGCAAATTTTTTGAAAAATTAGATTTGGCCGATTTGGTTTGATCTGAATTAATTTGCAGTGAATTACTATTAAAAACGGCTATTTCCGGGCTACAGAGGGCCTCAATAGGGGCGTAGAACACTGTGCCTTGCTGTAACACGCATAGGGATTGTGCTGAGTCAGGGAAATTGTAAAACAAGTGTGTAGCTTTGGCTGGCCTTTCACAGCAACTGGGCCCAAATTAATTTAACTGGCAAAAAGGTACACCACGTAGGTGTACGTACAGTTTACACTTATGAGAGGAGGACAATACGCTCCGCTACAAACTGTATTAGGTTACAAAAACAAGTGTGTAGCTTTGGCTGGCCTTTCACAGTAACTAGACCAAAATTAGTTTGACAGGAAAAAAAATCACACACCACCTATGTACCACAGGTTACACTTATGAGAGGACAATACGCTCTGCAACCTGTATTAGGCACTATAATCAGGTGACTACAGCTTTTAATGCTCTCTCTAACTGCCCCTATTAGCTTTAGAGTTGTTGTACACCCCAGTGCAGCAGTACAGAGTTGCTGTGTAGTACACCCAAAAGTGTACTTTCTCTCTCCCTCCCTTGCCTGTCAGTGGTTTTCTGCAGTGATTTGGGCTTGTGGTGAATCGCTGCTGTAAAGCTGTTTTTCTTTGCAACACACACACTGCAGTCTCTCTGCAATAAAACACTCTCTGCAGTAAAACACTGAAATGGCTGGCTGCAGCGATGGCTGCCGATTATACAGGGCTGTGACATCACAGGGGTGGCTGGCTGCTGATAGGCTGCATGGGAATCAGGGTCATCCTGCCTACCCGCCTTCCTTGCCCCATGTCCTCACATATGGAGCCACCATTTTAGATGCCCTGGACCGCACTAAATGGAGTTTAATGAAGCGATTCATTTTATCGAATCGCGGCGATATTCAGATTCGTTAGGGATCAAATTTTTCATGAAATTTGTAATGAATTCGGATTTGTCATATTCGATTTGCTCATCCCTAGTCATACTATGTGTGCAGTATATACGGTATACTTGTAACTCTTATAACTCTCATAGATGGCACAAAAGACTTGCCAAGATGGTTACCCTTGTTCTCCCAATCAGTGAGGGTCCTTAAGGTTCTATAACTTCTATTGATTTGCCATACATGTTAAAGGAGTAGTCCAGTGCTGAAAAACTAATCCCCTATCCTAAGGATAGGGGATGAGTTTCAGATCGAGGGGGTCCGACCGCTGGGGCCCCCAGCAATCTCCTGTACGGGGCCTCGGCTCGCTGGCCAGATAGCGGGTGTCGACCACCACATGAAGCTACGGCGGACACGCCCCTCAATACAGAGCTATGGCAGAGCCAGAGATTGCCGAAGGCATTGCTCCGGCTCTGCCATAGAGTTGTATTGAGGGGGGCGTGTCAGCCGCCGCTTCCCGCTGGCTGCCGGAACCACGTACAATAGATCGTGGGGGGCCCCAATGGTCGGACCCCCCACGATCTGAAACTTATCCCCTATCCTTGGAATAGGGGATAAGTTTTTCAGCACTGGATATCTCCTTTAAGTATCGAACTCTCTCTTAAAGTGTATACATAGAGGTTGTCGGTGCCCCACCCCTGTTAGTATCATCCCTAAATATCCACTCTATCTCCACATCTCTGCCTTAAAGACCCCTGTTAACCATTTCTTCCTTGGCCTAGGTTTATATGCAGTCATTTAATTTTACTGTTGACTCTACAATCTATCGCCACAATCGCAGCGACATGTGACAAAATTGGCGTAGGGCGATGATTGATCTTCTGGAGCTGGTGCGGAGTGGTCAGGCCGCGAGTGAAAAGCCTAAGTACAACAGGTTTGCATGGACGTAACTCATAAATAGTCGTTTCTCGGTGAAGCCCTTGCTGAAGGCGTCCTGAGTCCCCAGCAGCCAGGTGCAGCTTTATGCACTATTAACCCACTCCTTCCCTCCGGAGCATCTGCGAGCGCGACACTATGTAACCGCCGCACTATAAACCCATTACAGAGCCAACCCTCGTAGAGACGGGGATGAGTACTGCCTTAAAAGAGAACTCCAGGAATAAAACTGTTCTAGGAATTTCTGGAATTTGGAAAACTGGGGGACAACCAATATGGCCTTCAACATAGCACTGGGCTTTCCAATACCCCTGACTGGTCAGTTGTAAGAATTATCTTCTAGACAATGATTTCTTTGTTATATCTGGCAACCAATACGTTGATTAATGCCGCTTCTGTAGCTCCAGTTGTCATTAAGCTATCCAAGACCGATGCCGTTTTCTATAATAATGCTCATATGACCTTAAAGGGGTACTCCGCCCCTAGACATTTTATCCCCTATCCAAAGGGTGCCGGGCCTCAGCATCAGCGTGGGTTAACTCATTCCTTGCTGGGCTCCTGTATAGTATACATGGGTACACTATGCCACCTGTATACTATACAGCCGGCAGAGGTAAGTAGTGATACTCTGTACCCTGTATATGTATATACTATACATCACTCATTATCTCCTTACACTCTGTGGACTGGGCGCTCTACATCCGACCCATGAAATGGTACCTGAGGGCAGTGAAAAAATTGCCACAGGGGACAAAAATGACTGTTTCCACACACCAGCAAAAATGCAAGAAAAAAAGCAAGAAAAACTGACAAAATGCAGGAAAAAGCTCTGATAGTTTTTCTTGCGTTTTTGCTGCAGGACAAAAAACCTCAATGTAATCCGAGCCACAAAGCAATAGAGCAAAATCACTACGTCCACTTTTACTGTGAGGTGTAGATCAGGTTTACAAATAGAACTGTGTGGAGATTTAGAACTTTGCACAAAATTTATCATGGGGCTTGCACAAGTATGGTGAATTTGGTGCAATTGCACCACATTTAGACCAACCAAATTGATCTACAAAAAATGTCTACCTACACCAACATTGATAAATTTCCCCCTATGTTTTGAGATCTGGAGTCTAAATGGAGTCTGGTCTGGGCTCTGAATGTTAGGGTCTAGTCTGGTGTCTAAATTTTAGAGTCTAATTTGGGATCTGAATGTTAGGATCTACTCTGGGGTGTAAATGTTAGGATCTAGTCTGGGGTGTAAATGTTAGGATCTAGTCTGGGGTGTAAATGTTAGAATCTAGTCTGGGGTGTAAATGTTAGGATCTAGTCTGGGGTGTAAATGTTAGGATCTAGTCTGGGGTGTAAATGTTAGGATCTAGTTTGGGATCTAAATGTTAGATTCTATTCTGGGGTCTATATGTTGGGATCTAGTCTGGGGTCTAAATATTAGGATCTAGTCCGGGGTCTAAATATTAGGATCTAGTCTGGGGTCTAAATATTAGGATCTAGTCTGGGGTCTAAATATTAGGATCTAGTCTGGGGTCTAAATATTAGGGTCTAGTCTGGGGTCTAAATATTAGGGTCTATTCTGGGGTCTAAATGTTAGGATCTAGTCTGGGGTCTAAATGTTAGGATCTAGTCTGGAGTCTAAATGTTGGGATCTGAAATTTGGGGTCTGAATAATGGTGCCTGGTTTTAAGTCTGAATTATTATTATTCCCTAGAGGACAATTTCCTGTTTTTGCGTTCTAAGAGACATAACTCTTTTGTTGTCAAGTCTAGTTTCCACATGTTAGAGTCTAGTCTGGGGTCTAAATGTTAGGATCTACTATGGGGTCTAAATGGTGGAATCTAATCTGGGATCCAAATGTAAAGGTTAAGTCTGGGGTCTGAATGTTAGAGTCTAGTCTGGGGTCTAAATGTTAGGATCTACTCTGGGGTCTAAATGGTGGAGTCTAGTCTGGGATCCAAATGTAAAGGTTAAGTCTGGGGTCTGAATGTTACAGTCTAGTCTGGGGTTTAAATGTTGGGGTCTGAAATTTGCTGTCTGAATAATTGTGGTCGGTTTTAAGTCTGAATTATTGGGTGTAATTTGTGGTTTGAATTATTATTATTATTATTATTATTATTATTATTAAAAATTGCCCTTTTCTGACCCCTATAACTTTTCCTTTTATTTTAATTTTTTTTCTGTAAATGGGGCTATATGAGGGCTCATTTTTACACACAGTGATCCTTAGTTTTTATCTGTACCATAACTGAAATGTCTTACTTTTGATGTATTGGCTATAGAAGAGTTAAACAGAACAGAGAAGATGCACAAGGCTGGATCTGCTGTTTTTTAAAGGCCTCATATGTGGTCCTGAAGGGTCCTTCACTGTACAATTATAGACCAGTATTGGGGATTTTACAGCACCTCACTACAATACAGGCCCAACATCAATGACATCAAAGAAACAGAGCAGCGGGTAAGCAGCAGGTTAATGCATTATTGACTGGTCAATGTAAAAAAGCAATGAGAAGATGTCCAGGAGATCAGATTTCATGGACGGCTTCTACAGATACTTTGCCTTGTGTTCACCAGCCTGGACAACGTACATACATTGTATTAAAGGGGTATTCCTGGAAAAAACTTTATTTTTTTATTTTTTTATTTATTTATTTTTAAACTGGCTCCAGAAAGTTAAACAGATTTGTGAATTACTTCTATTAAAAAATCTTAATCCTTCGAATAATTATAAGCTGCTGAAGTTGAGTTGAGTTGCCCACTTTCAATAAATATTATATTGTAATAACAGACATGTCCTAGCAACCAAAACTACTAAAAATCTAATTCTCAACTCCCTATAGAAATACAACTAACCTTGATAGAGCAGAATTCTGCTTCCAGCAACTTTTGCTGTAATCGGCCCTTAAAGGGGTTATCCAGGAAAAAAACTTTTTTTTATATATCGACTGGCTCCAGAAAGTTAAGCAGATTTGTAAATTACTTCTATTAAAAAATCTTAATCCTTTCAGTACTTATGAGCTTCTGAAGTTGAGTTGTTCTTTTGTGTCTAAGTGCTCTCTGATGACACGTGTCTCGGGAACCGCCCAGTTTAGAAGAAAATCCCCATAGCAAACCTCTTCTAAACTGGGCGGTTCCCGAGACACGTGTCATCAGAGAGCACTTAGACAGAAAAGAACAACTCAACTTCAGAAGCTCATAAGTACTGAAAGGATTAAGATTTTTTTAATAGAAGTAATTTACAAATCTGCTTAACTTTCTGGAGCCAGTCGATATATAAAAAAAAGTTTTTTTTCCTGGATAACCCCTTTAAAGGGGTAGTCCGACCTTAGATATATCATCCCCTATCCAAAGGATAGAGGATAAGATGTCTAATCGCAGGGATCCCACCGCTGGGGATCCCCGCAATCTCGGCTGCGGCACCCCAGACATCCGATGCACGGAGCAAACTTCATTCCGTGCCAGATGACTGGCGATGTGGGGCGGAGGCTCGTGACATCACGGTCACGCCCCTCTTGTGACATCACGGCCATGCCCCCTCAATGCAAGTCTATAGGAGGGGGCACGCCCCCTTCTTATAGACTTGCATTGAGGGGGTGTGGCCGTGACTTCACGAGCCTCCGGCGCTGAACCCGATGCTCTAAATAAACGCCAGGTGCAGCATGGAGATCGCGGGGGTCCCTAGCGGTGGGACTCCGTGATCAGACATCTTATCCCCTATCCTTTGGATAGGGGATAAGATATGTAAGGGCGGTGTACCCCTTTAATGACATTATGTGCGGTCCCATGGAGGAATCCACATCAGCGTCGAAGGTTCAATTACGTAACTTCAGAAGAGTACACAGGGCAGAAAAATCCAATTGTAAACACTGGGAGGCTGCTGGAAGAGGAGCGCTCAGAATTACCGTATTTTTCGCCATATAAGACGCACTTTTTCCTCCCCAAAACTGGGGGGGGGGGGGGGGTTGGGAAATTTGGTGCATCTTATACGGCAAATACACATTAAAACCCTGTCCTATCGCGGCGGTCCCTGCGGCCATCAACGGCTGGGACCCGCGGCTAATACAGGACATCCCCGATCGCGGTGATGCCCTCTATTAACCCTTCAGACGCGGCGATCAAAGCTGACCGCCGCGTCTAAAGCGAAAGTGACACTAACCCGGCTGCTCAGTCGGGCTGTTTGGGGCCGCCGCAGTGAAATCGCGGCATCCCGAACAGCTTACAGGACACCGGGAGGGACCTTACCTGCCTCCTTGGTGTCTGCTCCTTGCCGGGATCCCCTGCATGGCCGGCGCTCTCCTTCGTCGTCATCACGTCGTCGTGTACGCCGTCCCGTCATCCAATAGGAGCGGCATGCGTAGCGGCGTGATGGCGGTGACGGAGAGCGAGGATACCGGGCAGCAGAGACGTTCCGGAGCGACAGGGACACCCCGGGGACGCGGCGACAGCGATGGAGGGTGACATCCAGGGTAGCAGTGACGGGTCCGGAGCGGCGAGGACACGTGAGTATTACCTCCTATACCAGTGGTCTTCAACCTGCGGACCTCCAGATGTTGCAAAACTACAACTCCCAGCATGCCCGGACAGCCAACGGCTGTCCGGGCATGCTGGGAGTTGTAGTTTTGCAACATCTGGAGGTCCGCAGGTTGAAGATCACTGTCCTATAGTTTACATTGTATTTGGTTTGGGTGCGTCTTATGTGCCGGAGCGTCTTATATGACGAAAAATACGGTATTTTTTAACCTGCATGAGCCCTAAAAACTTTTTTTTTTGTATACCAACATTTAATTGCATGGTCTTGGAGAACTAAAGGAAAATCTTTTATCTAAACTATTTACCATAGTATCCTGTTGGTTTACGGCATCAGACACTCCCTATCTCAGGACAGATGGGTTCTTTGCCTCCCCCTGGCTATATATAGTAGTAAAAAGGAGTAAAAAGATGCCCTCGGGCTTATTTCGGAAATTCCCACCTGTCCTGTATGCTAATACTGCAGGGACAGATGAGAGAGAGAACCCTGTTTAGGTCAATATTATCCATAAAGCCACCCCAAAAAAAAAAATGTTTAAAATCATCATTATGATTTAGAAGCCCTAGAGCAGTGGTCTCCAACCTGCGGACCTCCAGATGTTGCAAAACTACAACTCCCAGCATGCCCGGACAGCCATTGGCTGTCCGGGCATGCTGGGAGTTGTAGTTTTGCAACATCTGGAGGTTCGCAGGTTGGAGACCACTGCAGAAGAACAATGCTCTCCAGACTGTGGACTTCCAGATGTTGCAAAACTACAACTCCCAGCATGCCCGGACAGGATTTTAAAAGGCCAACAATATAATATGATTGAACCCCCTCTCTCCTGTGAGCTGAATGAAGTAGCCACAGAGCTCTGGCTACAGCATTTTCATTATTTACCAGGCACAGCGCCATGCATTTTGAAGTGGCTGTGCTTGGTATTACAGCTTAGTCACATTTACTCGAATTGGGGCTGAGCTGCAGTACCAGGCACAACCACTACAAGAGGTATGGTGCTATGGGTGGGGCTGAGACATCATGGTCCCTTCCAGCAGCTCATCAGTGGGGGAGTATCGGGACCCCCCAACAATCTGATATTAATGGTCTATTCTAAAAATAGGCCATCAATATAAAATTCCTACAAAAAGTACTTTAACAAACCAGAAAGCTACGGGGAAATGATAAATGTATAGAGATGTAGCAGAGCAGACAGATGATAGAAAAGAAATGATAGATACACAGATACATAGATAGATAGATAGATATGAGATAGATAGATAGATATAGATAGATAGATATGAGATAGATAGATAGATAGATAGATATGAGATAGATATAGATAGATAAATAGATATGAGATGGATATTAGATAGATATAGATAGATAGATATGAGATAGATAGATAGATAGATAGATAGATAGATAGATAGATAGATATGAGTTAAATATAGATGAATAGATATGAGATAGATATGAGATAGATATGAGATGGATATTAGATAGATATTGATTGATAGATAGATAGATAGATAGATATGAGATAGATAGATAGATAGATAGATAGATAGATATGATATAGATAGATAGGTAGGTAGATGTGAGATAGATAGATATGATATAGATAGATATGAGATAGATAGATAGGTAGATATGAGATAGATAGATATGAGATATGCAAAGAAGCGGCGGCACACCGATTTCCAAGTGAAAAAAATGGATGGCTTTTATTTCAACCAAACATCTATAGGAGCGACGTTTCGCCTGTCTCACACAGGCATTGTCAAGCAGTGACTGATATACAATGTGAAGTTTAAATAGTATACAAGTGACAGCTAGTGAATCACGTGATTGTTTACAAAATACAAGGAAAACGGTATAATGTGAGGATGATCATACTATACAGGGCAGAATACACACCATATCATAACATAAGGCGCCTGGTAGTAATGAAGAATAAGTGCAAACACAAAAAGAGAAAAACATATCCGTATCCATAAGTACACAAAAAAAAGTTATTATAGTGGATATAAGTGTCCATATGCCGTAAGTGTACCTTCCTTGTAGGAGGAGTTCCATTGCGCGCGCCACACACAGCCCAAACACACGAGGACGCCACATCATAAGGATGTTACTTCCGTCTTGGCTCCGATCTGAGCCGGAAATGGCCTATGTAAACAAACGCACGTTTGTGAGTCCGCGCATGCGTGCACTCACTAGTTGCCATATGCGCCATCTTGGTTCCTGGCATCCCTATTTCTGAGCCTCTCGCTACTGTATAGTGCACCATGCTGGATATACCAGCGCATCGTGGGGGTGGGGATGTCACTTCACTCTGGAGCGTTGTCCTCCAGATATGAGATAGAGATATAGATATGAGATAGATAGATAGATATGAGATAGATAGATAGGTAGGTATATATGAGATAGATAGATAGATAGATAGGTAGGTAGATATGAGATAGATAGATAGATATGAGATAGATAGATAGGTAGGTAGATATGAGATAGATAGATATGAGATAGATAGATAGGTAGATAGATAGATAGGTAGATATGAGATAGATAGATATGAGATAGATAGATATGAGATAGATAGATATATAGATAGATAGGTAGGTAGATATGAGATAGATAGATAGATATGAGATAGATAGATAGATAAATATGAGATAGATAGATAGATACGAGATAGATAGATATATATGAGATAGATAAATAGAAGACCAACCCCATAAAAAAAACTAATTTTTTCAACTTTTTGTGGTTGTCTCAAACAAGTTTCACCCCCTGAGTCCCTCCCTATTACTATTCTATTATTATTATTATTATTATTATTATTATTATTATTATTATTATTCTATTATTCAGCACATATAACAACATATCATAAAGGAAATCTCGGTGCCATCATGGTCCATAGATAGAAGTAGTCAGCCATGTTTACTAGGCACCATGACAGTCCTTGGCGGCCATTTTGTTTGACTCATAGTTAGGATAGTATAATGCTTGTGAGTTACTGGAATCAGTGGGGGAGATTTATCAAAACCTGTGCAGAGGAAAAGTTGACCAGTTGCCCATAGCAACCAATCAGATCACTACTTTCATTTTTCAGAGGTCTTTTCAAAGATGAAAGGAGCAATTTGATTGGTTGCCGTGGGCAACTGGTCAACTTTTCCTCTGCACAGGTTTTGATGAATCTTCCATTAAAGTAAAGATCTGTGCAAGTCCAGAGTTTACAATGGTACATACACGCACTATAAGTAACACACCAACCCTTAAGGTGGCCATTCATGGCGAGATGGTCACCGATCTCTTATAAACCCCATTATGGCGGCACCACCGCATTATGATGGAATTCCAATGAAAAATTACACAAGGCCGTGTTTAGCGGTATATATCCAGTGCACATACAATGCAATACACAATGGCACATGAGCCAATATAAAGACAGATAAGCCCTTCATTACTTATTAAGAGGACTTTATAGCATAGTTATTTAGGCACCTTCTATGGCAGCATTATTTGTATACAGTGTGGTGCTGTTATTTGGGTGAGATTTATCAACCAATCAGATTCCAGCTTTCATTTAAAAAAAAAAAAAAAAGGACTCGAAAATGAAAGCTGGAATCTGATTGGTTGCTACGGGCAAATGTGCCACTGTTCCTTTGCTCAAGGGTTGATAAATCTCCCCCTACCTGGTATATGGGTGCTGTATGGTAACTATTCACTGATCGCATGCATTCCAACTTTTTGGATGGACAAAAAGAGGGACATATGTGGTAATTGGTACCGCTTAAAACCAAACACTATTGCCGCCTCTACATGTTTCGCCGCCTCCGCGGCTTTCTCAAGAGGCAATGGTGGCAATGGTGTGTTACCCTCTATATAAATAGCCACTGCAGGGCTACTTTTGGAGAAATAGTGGAGACTATTCTCTTAATCTTGATGATATAGGCACTTGGTACACCTGGTATCGGTTTTAATTTATATTTGGGATATTTTATTAGTACCGTATTTAATAAAAGTTATATTTTAGGGGTTAGCAATAGGGGTTTCATTATCCCGGGCTTAGGCCCTGGGGTTTAGTGTATTGTTGGAAATTGGCCTCTTACTACCCCAAGGGTAGTTGTGTTTAGTTTATATGTGGTAATTTGTACACCAGATGACAGTGGTTAGGCATTGGATGGCACTGGTATTCGGGTAGTACACGATGCTGTATAGTATGAATATTTGTGTCAGTAGCGTTGCTTTAGGGGGGTGAAGACCGCCCCCCAGGTAACACCACCATGCAGGAAGTCATTATGCTGCCATGGTGTCACCCAACCTAATGTCTTGCTCGCTACCGGCAGGAAGTAAAAACTGGCGGTATAGACCAATTTACCTGCCCAACAGGTGAAGAAAGATGGTGGAATTGCCAGCAGGGAAGCAGGGACCTCTGGGGGAGTTATGTTGTGTAGTATACTGTGTAGACATCTTACTGGCCGGCCACAGTCACTGAGGGGGGTGACAACATTTTCTGTACATACCATGGCCGCAGGCCCGTTTACCCCCCTTCTTCTATGTACGCCACTGCTGTTTACTAGTGTTGGGCGCGAATATTCGCATTTCAAATTTTTATTGTGAATATCGCAAATTCGTGAATATTGCGAATATATTCAAAATTTACGAGTATTCACTTTTTTTTCCCGCATATGTGAATATTCGCATATTCCTTCTTTTCACTTGTGGGCCAATTAGAATGATGCAAATACACTTGTCAGAGGTTATCAACAACATCCCTAGCAACCAATAGTAAAGTTGCCCACCCCCTCACTGTTTTCTTCCTCGAAAATGCGAATATAACGAATACGCGAAAATTGCGAATATAGGATGAATATTCGTCTATATATTCGAATTCGAATATGGGCAATGCCGCTCATCACTACTGTTTACTACTGATTATAATACACTGTATAATATAGATATTTGTACACTGGAGGGCACTACGTGGGCACTATATGTCACCATTTGTGGGCACTGTATACTACTGTTCATACAACACTGTGTAGTATAGATGTTTGTTCACTGTATAACACTGCTTAGGCACAGAATATCACCATTTGTGGGCACTGTATAATACTTATAAATAAACACTATACGGTATAAATATGTGTACACTGTTTGGCGCTATTTAAGCACTGTATGTCACATTTGTGGAAATGATCAACACTAATAGTTTTACACTTTATTACACTACTTTCCATTGTACATCACTGTGAGCCCTGTAAAACAATAGTAAAAAAAATACAAAAACAGATATATGTGCACTCTATGGCCCTACCTGGGTATTGTATGTCATAGTTTGTAGGTATTCTATAACACTAGTAATTAAACACTATATAGTATAGATATTTGTATGCTGTCCGGGCATGCTGGGAGTTGTAGTTTTGCAACATCTGGAGGTCCGCAGGTTGAAGACCACTGCTCTATAGTACTACTTGGGTCCTGTATGTCGCAGTTTGCAGGCACTGTGTATTACTAATAATTAAACACTATTTAATATAGATATTTGTACATTATGCGGCATTACTTGGGCACTGTATGACCCTATTTGCGGGCAATAAATAATACAGGTTATTAAAAACTGTACAGTATAGATATTTCTACACTGTATGGCGCCACTTGGACAATGGGCGTCACTGTGTGTGGGCACTGTATAATATTAGCAACTAAACACTAAATAGTATAGATATTTGTTCGATATATGGCACCACTTGGACAATGGGCATCACTGTTTGTGGGCACTGTATAATATTAGTAACTTAACACTATATAGTATAGATATTTCTACACTGTATGGCGCCACTTGGACAATGGGCGTCACTGTTTGTTGGCACTGTATAATATTAGCAACTAAACACTATATAGTATAGATATTTGTTCGATATATGGCGCCACTTGGACAATGGGCATCACTGTTTGTGGGCACTGTATTATTTTAGTAACTAAACACTATATAGTATAGATATTTGTTCGATATATGGCACCACTTGGACAATGGGCGTCACTGTTTGTGGGCACTGTATAATATTAGTAACTTAACACTATATAGTATAGATATTTGTTCGATGTATGGCACCACTTGGACAATTGGCGTCACTGTTTGTGGGCACTGTATTATTTTAGTAACTTAACACTATATAGTATAGATATTTCTACACTGTATGGCGCCACTTGGACAATGGGCGTCATTGTTTGTGGGCACTGTATAATATTAGTAACTTAACACTATATAGTATAGATATTTCTACACTGTATGGCACCACTTGGACAATGGGCGTCATTGTTTGTGGGCGCTGTATAATATTAGTAACTAAACACTATATAGTATAGATATTTCTACACTGTATGGCGCCACTTGGACAATGGGCGTCATTGTTTGTGGGCACTGTATAATATTAGTAACTTAACACTATATAGTATAGATATTTCTACACTGTATGGCACCACTTGGACAATGGGCGTCATTGTTTGTGGGCACTGTATAATATTAGTAACTAAGCACTATATAGTATAGATATTTCTACACTGTATGGCGCCACTTGGACAATTGGCGTCACTGTTTGTGGGCACTGTATAATATTAGTAACTTAACACTATATAGTATAGATATTTCTACACTGTATGGCGCCACTTGGACAATGGGCGTCTTTGTTTGTGGGCACTGTATAATATTAGTAACTAAACACTATATAGTATAGATATTTCTACACTGTATGGCGCCACTTGGACAATTGGCGTCACTGTTTGTGGGCACTGTATAATATTAGAAACTTAACACTATATAGTATAGATATTGGTTCGATATATGGCGCCACTTGGACAATGGGCGTCACTGTTTGTGGGCACTGTATAATTTTAGTAACTAAACACTATATAGTATAGGTATTTGTTCGATATATGGCACTACTTGGGCAATGGTGTCACTGTGTGTGGGCACTGTATAATATTAGTAACTAAACACTATATAGTATAGATATTTCTACACTCTATGGCGCCACTTGGACAATGGGCGTCACTGTTTGTGGGCACTGTATAATATTAGTAACTAAACACTATATAGTATAGATATTTCTACACTATATGGCGCCACTTGGACAATGGGCGTCACTGTTTGTGGGCACTGTATAATATTAGTAACTAAACACTATATAGTATAGATATTTCTACACTATATGGCGCCACTTGGACAATTGGCGTCACTGTTTGTGGGCACTGTATAATATTAGTAACTAAACACTATATAGTATAGATATTTCTACACTATATGGCGCCACTTGGACAATTGGCGTCACTGTTTGTGGGCACTGTATAATATTAGTAACTAAACACTATATAGTATAGATATTTGTTCGATATATGGCGCCACTTGGACAATGGGCGTCACTGTGTGTTGGACCTGTATAATATTCGTAACTAGACGCTGTATAGTATAGATATTTGAGTACTTTATGGCATTATTTGGGCACTGTATAATATTAGTAACTAAACACTATATAGCATAGATATTTCTACACTGTATGGCGGTCACTGTGTGTGGGCACTGTATAATATTCGTAACTAGACGCTGTATAGTATAGATATTTGAGTACTGTATGGCATTATTTGGGTACTGAATGTCACTGTTTGCAGGCACTGTATAGTACAGGTAGTAAAAGACTGTAAAGTACAGATATTTGTGGGCACCTTATGTCGCTGTTTGCAGGCACTGTATACTACTACTAATTAAACACTATATAATGCCATATATGCATGTATGGTACAACTTGGGCAGCATTTTATAATTCTAGTAATTTTAGCACATTGTATAGCATACACCTCTGTACACTATATGGCACCTTTTGTGGGCACACTATAATAATAGTCATAAAATGCTGCATGATGCTGTTATGAAACTGATAACTAGGCGCTTTAGATATTGTGCACCATATGACAGTATTATCTAGGAACTGCATGTGTATGGCAGCATCTTAGAGGGTATCATACAACCTAAGGCTGGATTTCCTTATTTGGTCAAATTGCCCCATAGAGGTAAAATATAGGACATCTGCGGCCTCCATCCAAGGCCAGAAATCACCTCTAATCTCTTCTTGTTTATGCCACATTTGCAGAAAAATTGAAAAAACATGGACATTTGGCCTAAAGTAAAACCACCTAGATGATACAGTCAATATGTTGTCACCATTGTATACAATAGAGCAGTGGTCCCCAAACTGTGGCCCTCCAGATGTTGCAAAACTACAACTCCCAGCATGCCTGGACAGCCGTTGGCTGT
The DNA here is from genome assembly GCF_029499605.1 of Hyla sarda. NCBI lineage: Eukaryota > Metazoa > Chordata > Amphibia > Anura > Hylidae > Hyla > Hyla sarda. The sequence goes on from NC_079192.1 coordinate 404,215,857, forward strand.
CCAGGCATCCTGGGAATTGTAGTTTTGCAACATCTGGAGGGCCACCGTTTGGGGACCACTGCAATAGAGCGACACCTGACAAGATAAAAAAAGGCAATAAAGATCCATTTATGAACCCGGGTCTAAAGGGCAAACTTATTCTAGGGCAACAAAGACGTTTTCTAAACTTTATCGTCACCGATCCTCCTGAAAAGTGACCGCAGCCACCGCAAACTGCGCAAACTTCGACAAACACCAGAAAGCAGAGGTAAAACAAAGGGTGAAGGTAATATCGCGGAGGCAATATGTAATGCAAACAAGCAGCTGAGGTCTCAATCCCCCCCCCACCCACCACCCCCACCACCACCGATGCTGCAGCCCTATCTCCTCCGAGCTCCATATTTAACAGGCTGCATGTTGTGTGTGACAAGAATTAAGTCAGTACAGGGATGGGGGAATGACAACGCGCATCAGATTATTAGACCTCGGCCAATGAGATTTATAGAGCAATGAAAAAAAAAAAAAAAAATGAAGCAATGAACTGAATGATAATGTCTCGTGATAAATCAATCGCTCAAAGTACAGTTTATCAAGCAGTTCTATAAACTAAGAAACCATGATGGCGGCGGCGGCGGCTGATGGAATACGGCGGAACCTAAAAAGGCGGAAAAAAAAATATAAACTTAGAAAATTTTATTTACAGACATGTTAACTGGACTGCAGCTCTCACGCTGACACAAAACAGACCGATCAAGGCCTAATAATAATAATAATAATGACAATAATAATAATACCGCCCCATAACGCTAATAATGTTGTTAACCATAAACTTGTTAAACTCTACAATTGTTGATGTGCGCATAAAGATAAAGCTCTATAGTAGACTACAGTCCCGTCTCGATCAAAGACAAGTGCTTCCGCACCGATATTTGTATACTTTATATATATATATATATATATATATATATATATATATAGAGGTGGGGGGAGGGGAGCTGGTAAGGATTCCATAGCATATACCGCCGGTGTGAAGTATGCATGTACTATGCAGGAGAAATGACTGCAGATGTGCTTTGTAAAGAGCGGACTATACACAGATGAACCGGCGTTGCATTGTTGCAGTCAAGAAAGAATTTAAAAAAAAATAAATCTGCGCCGATGAAAAGAGACGAAGTCAACAGCTCGCCTCTCATACAGATTTGTTTGGCGAAGAAAGAAAAGTATCTGATTTCCGATTGCATACGGTGATTAAACATCTTTGTGTTCTGCGTGAGTAGAAGGTGGAAGGGAAAAAGAGGAGGAGGGGGGGGGGGTTGGATGTTATCCCCTCCCCCCCCCTCCAAAAATGGCATCAAAGCAATCAAAATGGTAATGTTCAGCATGAATGGGGCCCCATCCCCCAGCTCAAACTCTGCAGACTTTTCTCCATGTTGAGCGAGAGAGAGAGAGAAAAAAAAAAGCAACACCCCTTTCCAGGCAACAAAATGGAAGCTTCCACTACCAAACTGAGAGTGCTGACAAGCCCACATTACCATGACAAGGTTTTCCAAACTCGAACAGAAGTAGGAAAAGAAGCTTAAATGGAGGACCCCCCGGGTGATGGAAGAGGTGGAAGGGCGAGATGGGGGGGATTAGGATGGGTAGAAAGGAAAAGGAGCTGTCTTAAGTTTGGTGCTGAAAACTGCTGCATTCCGAAGGAAGCTCGATCGATTCATTCTAAAGAGGGGGGTGGGGGGCTGGAAAGAAATATGAAAGCTGCACTAATTCGCCCTAGTGTGTCACAGGTCAACTATTAAGGACCCTCTAAGCACACAACGCACTAGCGGTTTCGTCTACAAGACGCAGTGTGAAAGTTCAGATTGTGCATTTCACTACACAGAGAGGGGAAGAAGAAGAAAGCTTTTTCAATGGCATCTGTCCATGGTGCTGAAAGGCGCACGACCACACAACACACATTGCCTCCCCCTCCCATTTCCGGCACAGCACAATCAGGGAGGAGGGCTAGAAAAGAGTGGTGGTGGTGGGGAGGGGGGACCAACTACACTTCTGGCAAGCAAGTATGTCTCCTGGTATACAAATAATATGCTAGTGTACGGACACAGATTGCTGTGACGTGACAGGTGGGCAAAATTTATACTAACCCCCCCCCTTCGCACTATTACACATAGCGAGATAGAAATAGGATGCAACTTACGCTCTACTTAAGTGTAGGCACTCTTAGTCACGGCACCTGTTTACTATATCAGTGCTCAGTAAAGTTATGTCGTTATTTATTTACTTATTTTTGACATTTGTTTATTTACTGGCAAGCGCAGAGTTAACTTTGTCATGCCAAGAAAAGTGTCTCAGTAAAGAGAGGAGGAGGAAAAGAAAAAGTGCTCAATGGATGGGCTGCCGCAGCAATCTGCAATAAAGGGGCACTTCCAACACCCATCTGCTGCTGAGCTACTCTCGAAATAAACACCCGCCCTCCCCCCCCCACCTTCTCCGCCACCACCTCCTCTAATCAAAGTCATCCAAAGAGTGCACGTTTTTTTACACCTTGCTAAAAACATGTCGACCAACTCAAAATGGACGCCTAGTAGAAAAAAAAAAAAAAAGAAGCCAAAGAAAAAAAGCAATGTAACTAGTAGTCCTGTGTAAGTGTATTGGTTAGAGAGGAAAATGGAGCACGCGGTGAACTCAACAACCTTGACAGGGGGGCTTGTGAAGGAATCAAACACTTTTGTAGGGTGTTGACAAAGTGAGAATGAGTCTATATGACCGACATGAGTGGACATGATGGTACTGATGTGTCATTGACAGATGTGTCGTTATTCATCTTAGATGGACTCTTGGAGAAAGAACTTCTTCTTCCTCTGATACCAGAGATTAAACTGCAGGCAACAATCATCTAAAAGAGTTCTGGTGGTCCAAATGCAGGAGCTCGGAGGAAGATGGGAGTCGTCCCACCCTCCACCCCCCCAACCGGGTGAGACTCAAAAGATGTTGATGATAGGGATAGATGGATCTCAATGAGTATCTCCTACCTCTTTCCTGTAAATATCCATGGAATACAAAGAACTATGATGAGTTCTACTCCTTTCCATGGCCATGATCCCACCATGAAAGATGCCAAGCTGATAAAGTTTGTCATCCTTGCAGTGCACAGCTGTACTCCATCACAACACAAACCAATCCAGAAGGCACAACCAGAGGAAAGAACAGGAAAAAGACAAAAAAAAGCAACCGCATTTACCTGTGGATCTTGCTTCATCCGTGCAAGTAGTTTATAAGGAGGTAAGGAAAATATGGAATCTATGGTTCCTTGCGCAAAGTATATCCAAGAAGAAAAAAAAAAGAAGTAGTAGTATCACGGGAGGAGGAGGAAGAAGAAGAAAGTGTTTCAAGTTTGATGGAAATGGGGAGGAACAAAGAAGCAAGTAAACACACAGTGAGTGTGCAAGGCAGTTTCCCCCAAGCCAGCTCATAAATATTCAGGTCTCGTCCTAATCTCCACGCAGCAGCACCGCATTACTTCCAAATCCTTGTTGCTTGCTCTAGCAAAAGACAAGAGAGGGAGGGGGCAGGGAAAGAGGAGGGAGGGGAGGAAGAAGTAGTGAGAGAGGGAGGAGAAAAAGGGAAAGGGGGGGAGTGGGGACAAGGGGAGGGGGAAGTGGGAGAAGAGAGAAACAAGGGGAAGGGAAGGGAGAAGGAGGGGGAAGAGTGGGGAGAGTAAGGGGAAGGGGGTGAAAAACCTGGGGAGAAAAGTGAAAGTGGCTGCTGGGGAGTGCTGGCGATGGAAGGTGATGTAGGGGGAGTTGATACATGAAGTTCTTAGAGGAGACTGGAGGAATACTGAAGTATATGGCAAGAAGGACAGATGGCAGAGAGTACATATGATAAGGTTGGAAAGTAAAAGTGATGCAAGCGAATGTACTGTGAGCGAGCGAGGGGGGGGTAGGGAGGGAACACAACATTGTACATTGTACTATGGGGAATGTTTACTTTCAGCGCAATGAATAAAGGGGAGGAAGGAAGGAAAAAATGGAAAAAAGGATGGAGAGAATGACGGAAGGAAGTAAAGAAGGCGAGGGCAAAAAGAAAGTTAGGGAGGGAGCAAAAGACGGAACGGAAGAAAGTAAATGAAGGATAAAAGAATGAAAAGGAAGGAAGAGGGGGAGAAAGGGGGGCACAACATTATACATTGTATTACGGGAATGTTTACTGTCAGCGCACTGAATAAAAGGAAGGAAGGACAGAAAGATGAAGAGAAAGACGGAAGGATGTCTTAAGACAAAAAGAAAGTTAGGGTGGGAGCAAGAGAGAAAGGGAAAAAAGAATATGAATGGCATTGTATATTGTACTAAGGAGAATGTTTACTGTCAGTGCACTGAATAAAAGGAAGGAAAGAAAAGGAAAAGGGACCAAAAATAGAAAGAAAGAAAGGAAGAAAGAAAGAAAGTGAATGATAAGAGTAGGGAGGAGGAAAATGTCATTGTACGGGGAATATTTGCTGTCAGTGCAATAAATTAAGTGGGAAAAGGAAGGAAAAATGGAAAGAAGGATAGAGTTACAGAGGGAGCAAAGATGGAAGAAAAGCAAATAAAGGAAAAAGGAAAAAAGAAGGAAAAAAGAGAAGAAAGGTGCTAAGAGAAATCAAAGGAAAGAAAAAACAATGAAAGGCAGAAGGAAAGGGAGGTGAAGAAGGAAAGTTAGGGCAATAAAGAAAAAAGAAAGAATACAAAGAAAGAAAGAACAAAAGAGATAGAAAGGAAGAAAGAAAGAAAGCAATAATGAAAAGAAATAAAGTAAATAAACAATAAAAAAGAAGAATGTTGCTGAAATAAAAATGTATGATTAGGCCATAAAGTGAGAAGAAATGTAGTGAAGCAGCGAGGGTGCACATGAAGTTCTCAGATGACTGAAGATAACACGAAAAAAAAGAAATAAGACACAAGGAGGAAGGAGGGAATGAAGTTAACATAGTGTAGAAGTGATTGACGAGTGAAGGGGAGCGAAGAGAGGGGGAGGGGGTCTGGAGAGAGGAGGGAGAGAGAAGAAAGGAAGGGGGTAAAGATGGACGAGTAAAGAAAGAAATAGAAGAGTTGTATTTGTGATGGTTCAAGATGTAAGAGAATTTGTTGGGGCGAGGTATGTTAACATGTGAAGACTGGAGAAGTATTGGAAGGGAATATGACACAAGGAGGACAGATGGGTGGATACAAATGATAGGCTGGGAAGTATTGACAAGAAAGGAGAGCAAACCGAGACGGGAAGGAGAGTTCAATCTGTAGAATATAAACCAAAGGAGATGAAAGGAAGTAACAAGAGAGCAGAGGCATAACACAAACCTGTGGGCCCACCGTGTAAAAGGGCCCGACCAGCCATGTGCCATTTATTATACTGGTGGCTTCTTGTCCAGAGGTCATTCTACAGGGAGGGGGAGGCCGAGCTCTGGGCTTCAGCTATTGTCAATAGTGCCTTACTGTATCTATACACTGTTATTATCAGTTACTTTTATTTGTGATGCTAAGGAAGAGACTGCTGGGAAGTCATCTGAACACAACAGGAAGTCTCAGCTTAAGTCTGGCCTAGTAGCCAGAATGATCCTGAAACTGCAAGATTTCAATATAATTTTTATAATATAGATAATTAACTGGGAAATTTGAAATAAATTCTTAAAGTTCTTAAAAATATATTTAACATAAATACTTGAACAATAGGTAATTTTCTGATGACACATAAAGACTTATAACAGGATAAGGGATAAGTGTATGATCACAGGTGGTTCGACTGCTGGGACCCCCAAAGATCTCAAAAACAGGATCCTAAGTTTCCCATCAGAACAGATCCGCAGTTGCGCTTTTGCACTGCCACTCCATTTTTTTGTCTATAGAATGTGTCAGAAATGGCTACAATTTTGATAGAAAATCTCAGGGGGTCACAGCCATCAGACCCCCTGAGGATACAGGATATGTCTTAATAGTGGGACAATCCCTTTACCACTAGGCCCTAACCTACCCCAATAACTAAATACACTCCTGAACACTGAAACTGCAACACCAAGAAAGACAAGCCATAAGGTTACACACATCGAGGAAGTAGCAGGTATCGTCAAGCAAATAGCGCCAATCTGTGGCAAGTGGGAGGGGATTCAATGTATAAAACTCGATCAAAAACAAGTGTTTCATCCACATGGAACCTCACAAATCGGGTGAAGTCAGTACAGTATGATGGTGCGATGAATCCTGTTCCTCGACAGTCCAGTTATCGCACCTTGTCACAAACTGAGAGAGACACCTTGGTTTATTACTCTGGCAGATCATTACGAGTGTTGGCCAAGATGTCTGCTCTGTTCAGTGTTGCTTGTCCAAGTTGGTTAGGAGACCAACGATGAACTTGAATGACAGCCAGAAGTGCACAGAGGTGAACCTATGTTGAGTAGAGTCATATTAGTAGAATGGTGCATAGTGATCCATTCTATACTACAAGTAAGATTGGGCATCACATACCAAGCCTAGGGCGTCATACAGTGTCTTCAAAAACCATCAGAACTCCTTTGCATGACACTGTGCTATGGGTCAGACATCCAGCTACAGCTTCATTGACCTCACGCTATCGCTTTAAAAGTCTATCATGGTGCAAAGCAAGACAGCAATGAAGGCTGGAATGGAGGTCTATCCTCTTCAGTCAAGAGTCATTTTGTCTTAGATGCCATGATAGTTTGGAGACCATGTAGGCAGCACCATGAAGAGGTCTTCATAAAGGAGCATCATACTGGTCCAATTCCAGAGATGATGTTGTAAGGTAGCATGAGGTACAGGAGCAGGAACCCTCTAGTCTTCATTCTAAGTACACTAACAGCTTGAAGTTACATTGATTTGGTTGTGGAACCAGTGGAACGGCCTTTACTCCAAAGTGTCCCAGGAGCCATTGTTTGTGCTACTGTGCGCAGCCTCGGTGGCCTAAACGTGCTACCGTGGCCTGAAACTTCTCTGAACTTGTATTCCATCCAGCACCCCTGGGACATCATTGGTGGGCAATTTGAATGGGAACTGCCAGCAGCTGATTTTGATGATTGGTGTGCCTAAGTGTATTCAGCGTGGCAGAACATTCCTCAGACAACTAAGAATCTCTTTGATAGCAAGCCAATGCGTTTAAGTGCTCGACACTGAATACATTTGGATATTTTCAATATTTATTTAAAAAAAAAAATCTCATTTGGATATAACTAACATGTTTATCGGTCCTGTCATTTCCACAATTCCACAGCTTTGCTTCTTGGTGGTGCAAATCACTTTGCCCCTTAAATGTTGTGGTGCCATTCAGGCAACACCAGTACCCTATGCATCATGATGACCTGACATACATGGGCACATGACCTGGCTTCTTGGCCTTTTGGCTAAGGTCAAGTGTAGTATCTGTCCTTATTAGTCTGGATCTGAGAAGGAACTGATTTTCACATGGAGGGGGAGGTGTACCAGGGCGTTCCAAGCTAGTTCTGAGGAATCAGCTTGATGGCTGCCCCGATGAGACCTGTTCCCTCCGCCACTTTGGTGCCTTGTTTATTTTGTGTGTCTTTTTCATTGTTCCGGGTTTTGTGTCCTATTTATTCACTTGGATTTGTCACAGTGCGGTGCCCTTATGGGTGTCCTTCCTGGAGGTCTAGGAGAGATGTGTGTGGCCTTCTGCTTCTGCACCTCCCTGCAACCCCAGGCATCCCTATTTTGGAGGAGATGCCATCAGTATACGGCTCCTAAGGCTGACACCCAGGCTAACCTCTATGCGTATGTTGGGAGCACTTGTGGTTCCATAGTAGCTTCATCGAAAAAGGTAATTGAACCTGGACTCCTGCAGGTGCCTTCTAGCCTGAAGAGAATGCGTAGGTTTGTTGGGGGGCCTCTTTCTTTTTGGAGAATGGCTTGCACTTTTTTTTTTTCTTTTTCTTGAACTGGAGTGAACTGAACACATTCCTCTTTAAAAACAAAAAACAAAAACATGGCCTCATTGACATGGTGGCTTATTCGTGCCATAGAAGTCACCGCAGTATCCCCAGCCCAGAAGGGGAGTGTTGTATTGTAGGGTTCACAATAGAGTTTGTGTCCTTGAAGAATCCTGCCTGGCACCTTCCTCCCCGCTTCTCTAGTGCAGAAGGTATTACTCGTCAGGTGCTTCCACTTTTTTAAATTAATATATGTTGCTAAGAGACACAACACTTTAGAAGAAGATTTGTGACACACATGAGTGATGTGACTTGAATCCTGTAAAGCGACAGATAATATTTACTGCGTTCCAGGCTCCAAACTCTCTTTCAATTATTAATTCACATAAGATTTGTGTTTTTTTATTTCTTTAGAAGACGAACTGAGCTAATTCCCACTGTCATGTCCCAGATTGCAAATCTAACCTATAGTGTCTCCTGGTGTGCTGCTTGGTATTTAAAGGGAAAGTTTACCCCCCTCAAGGTGTTCTTTAGACTTTTTATTTGTTTTTATTTATTTATCACTCCCAACACCCAACCCAAACACCCCCCCCCCCCCCCCCCGCACACACACACACACACAGTCCAATAAACCTGGTGTAGTTAGTAATATAAAAGAAACTATATATATATATATATATATATATATATATATATATATATATATATATATATATATGTGTGTGTGTGTTTTCTATCCCCTCCTTTTTTTTTTTTTTTTAACATGTGCTGCACTCTTCCCCACCCCCTCAGCCCAACCCTATATAAGTAGTAGTTGGCTACACAAGGGCCATTTCTTTCCTAGCAGCCTCCCAGTCTGACTGGGAGAGCATGGTAAGTGAGCTATTACACCTTGTTCACACTGGTGTGGTGCTGTGCGGCGTCCGTTGCTGCCGTGTCTGCGGGGAGGTGCGGCCCATAGACTGGTTTGAGTGGCATTGGGGCTGGTCTGCCAGTGGGTCGTTCCCCCCCTGTGGGCACTGGTGTCGTGGCGGTGGTGGTCGCCGCCCAGTGCTACGCCATTTTATGCTAGGGACGTTAGGGACCCACTCTAAATAGGTGGCCTTGACGTGGCGAGTGGGCTTGTACTTTTTGATCAAAAATGTATACTAACAACCTGTTAGTTTTTGATATTATGCTGAGAAGCAATCAGATCATTATAGAAGATTGTAGATGTGCACCATGTCTGTTTTCCACCCGAATTCATATATATATATATATATATATATATATATATATATATATATATATATATATATATATACATTTTCAGAAATGCCTTTGCAGGTCGAAGTTTAGTGACCACCATTGTGACCCTGTGAATAGACTGAGGGAGGGGTCACCACAGTGTGAAGCCTGCGTTAGGACTGAAAAGAGAGGATATGCAAAGCAGATCTCATTCCACCTTTCTCATAAGTCTTGGAAGCTAACTGGGAATGTATTCCAAGCCAGAGATCTCTCAAGAAAGAAAGAATACGCATCTGCAGACAGATGTTTCAAATTTTTGCCCCTTGTCAATACAGAGCAGGGTGTATAGTTAGAGGCTTTATTCATTGTGGAACCAAAGGGGTAATGTTTCACCTTAAGGAGAGTGTCATGAAGACTTTCCTTTTGGAGAGACCTCTGGCTTGAAATACATACACAGTTAGGGGGAGATTTATCAAAACCTGTGCAGAGGAAAACTTTCCCAGTTGCCCATAGCAACCAATCAGCACGCTTCTTTCATTTTCATGAAGGGCTGTGAAAAATGAAAGAAGCGATCTGATTGGTTGCTATGGGCAACTGGACAACTTTTCCTCTGCACAGGTTTTGATAAATCTCCCCCTTAGTTCCCAAGACTCTTAGTTGGGCTGAAACCCTGACCTGAGGGGAAAGCCTCCGGAAAGGACGCGTAAGATCTGCTTTGCATGTTTTTTTCCCCAAGATTCATAGTGGCACAATAATGGCCTATAAGTCTCTACATCTCTTCATGACACTCTCCTTAAGGAGAAACATTACCCATTTAGTCCTAGGACTGAAAATAATGGTTCTTCTTTTCCCTTCTACATATCGCTTCCATTAGGAAACAGACACAATAATGCTTCAGAGAAGGTTTTTGACGACTATGAGGAATCCTACCCACACCCTTGAGTTCTCCTTTAAAAGGCAATGAGGGACATTTATCAATGTTTGCTTATGTATTCTTTTTTTTTGTAATTTTTTCCTTACTTTTGTTTTGCTTATGTGTGACGTATTTATCAACTGGTTTCAGCCGGTTGATAATTTTCTTTCACGTAAGCAATTTTTACTTTTTTATTTTGGTAGTAGCTTTTTCTGCTCCATGTTTGAGCTGGAGTAAATTTAGTCAATTTTTAACGCTGTTGCGACTTTTTTTTGCGCAGTTGCGACTGTCGCAATTAATAAATACCTGACTACCCGTAGTCCATTTTAAAATTATTACTACATAGTTAATTTTTGGAAAACTTGCTTTTCTCGCTTTCCAGTCAAAATGTTGCACGAAAAATCGCGTAGTCGCAGTTGCGACAATTTTGCGACAATTATAGTAAAGAAAACCTGACTAAACCCGTTGATAAATGTCCATATATATCTCTACCTGGAGTTCTCTTTTAAAAGTCTATGGGGGATATTTATCAAAGGATTTAGACTGGTTTTTCCTGTCTTAATTTGTCGCACAGAAAGTCACAGTCTAAATATGTGCGACTTTTATGCGACTTTTGCTCTAGAGGATTTTTAGAACATGATGCATTCTAGTCTATTTTAGACGGAAATGCATTGGAAAACGCATTGGTGCTGATTTTATCAAAAGCGACTTTTCAGTGACAAGTCGCATCGGCTGAAAGTACGCCGAAATGTCAGACCATGTTGGAGCAGGTTTAAATATAGACTAAAAAATAGATCACGAAGTCTGTGCGCAGAATTTATCAAGAGCCTTGCGCCTTTTGATAAATTAGGCGCACAATAGACCGGACTAACACTCTGTAGTTTGGTCTATATTGATGCGGGACATAGACAACTTTGATAAATATCCCCCTATATCTCTACCTGGAGTTCTCTTTTAAAGGGGTTTGCTCATAATCAAAAGTTTTCCCCTGTCGACAGGATATGGACATTTATCCTTATTCTTGGTATGAGCGAGGGTCCTAGCAGTCGAACCCCCACACATCCACTAGTATACCCTATTCTGTAAAAAGGGTATAACGGTATAACTTTGGATTCTTCCCACCTCACAAAGTTCTGGTATAAATCGTTAGGACATGTTATCACTTTATAATCAGTGGGGGGTCCAACCTTAGACCCCCAACTGATCATGAAAATATAGGGCTGCATGTTAAGAAATATTTTCTAAATTTTTTACTTATTTTTTCTAGGAAAGCTGGAAGCCAACCAACAGGGTTGGGGGAGTTGTCACCCAGCTTTCCTCGATCTTTGAATAACAAAAAGTTCAATTTTTTTTGCCATTTCTTGATGTCCATGACAACCTTAGATCGGTGAGAGTCTGAGTGTTCGGAGAAGAAGTCCACATTCAGTGTGTTCTCTCTCGACTCCATGTCACGTGATCGAGACGGTCCCAGAATATAAGTCTATGCAGCATGTCTTGATCATGTGACACAGAGCAAGGAGAGGAGTGTGTGGCAGTTCCCCGCTGATCCAAAATTTTGACATGTCGCTAGGACATGTCAAAAGTTTTTTAAATGACAGGTAAACTTTAAAGCGTCACTGACATTTGGAAAAACTTTTGACATGTTGTCCAGACATGTCAAAAATCTGGATTGAAACCAAGAAAAAGAAGTGAGTAACACGGAAATGATATCAGCACAACAAGAATCATGATACGATTACCGTATATACTCGAGTATAGGCCGAGTTTTTCAGCACGATTTTTCGTGCTGAAAACACCCCCCTCGGCTTATACTCGAGTGAACTCTCCACCCGCAGTGGTCTTCAACCTGCGGACCTCCAGAGGTTTCAAAACTACAACTCTCAGCAAGCCCGGGCAGCCATGCAGCACCTTACCAGCGCCGAGCGGAGGCGAGTACTGTACAGAACTAAAGGGGGGTGAGAGGGGGCTGGATGATGTCGAAGGCCGCAGTGGTCTTCAACCTGCGGACCTCCGGAGGTTTCAAAACTACAACTCCCAGCAAGCCCGGACAGCCGATGGCTGCCCGGGCTTGCTGGGAGTTGTAGTTTTGAAACCTCTGGAGGTCCGCAGGTTGAAGACCACTGAGGGCGGATGATGACAAGAGGATGATGAAGGGGGGGTGTGGGATGATGACAAGAGGATGATGAAGGGGGGTGTGGGATGATGAAGGGGGGTGGGGATGATGACAAGGGGATGATGAAGGGGGGTGGGGATGATGACAAGGGGATGATGAAGGGGGGATGTGTGGGATGATGACAAGGGGATGATGACAGGTGATGATGATGAGGGTCTGGATGATGACAGGCGGTGATGATGATGAGGATGTTAATGACGGGTCTGGATGATGACAGGGGGGGATGATGTATTTCCCACCCTAGGCTTATACTCGAGTCAATAACTTTTCCTGGGATTTTGGGTTGAAATTAGGGGTCTTGGCTTATACTCGGGTCGGCTTATGCTCGAGTATATACGGTATACAAATCTTTATTTAATACAAACAGCCTCCTGCAGACACTACAATTATGGCACTTAAGAGGGAAAGAGAGATAAAAACTATTAAAAATGGTCTCACTGGGAGCCTGAGCACAACCCTGGGGAGGGACCATGAACCCCTCTCCTAGAAACTGGCACTCGTCCTATAAATAATGACCAGTGTACCACTCCATCCAGACAATACACTAGTATGGAAATATAGACACAGAATAGGTACAGTGCAACACAGGGAATAAATATTAACACAATTTTGGTAAATAATTACAATAATCTTGGCGGTATATAAACTACACCTCCAACTCCCAATTGTATTGCCCCAATCCCGTTGTTATACTTGCAATTATATAAAGTGCATAGGAAGCAAGTGTCCCAGGCTGAATGGAGAATCCCAATAAACAATGGTGAAAAATAAGGACGAGGCCACCGAGGACCCCACGCGTTCCGTCGCTGCCAAGGCGACTTCCTCAGGGGTGTTGTGCTACCACTGATCCCTCCACACTTTATATATCCATATTAATTAGAAAATACCTTGCAAAATAGGCGCCACACCACGCTGTCCGTCTCAATACATTGTGATCATGTCCGGCCTATGATGTGACTTCACTTCCGGCGCCAGTCATATGCGCGCACCAGTGAGCCGCATCACATGTCCGCTGGTATGCGTCACATGATCGCTGGTGCGCATCACGCACACATCCCTGTAAGCCGCTTCACAAGATCACCGGTATACAAATAACGCATGCGCAATGCCTCATAAATGTCTCTATGGGTCATAGAATTGTGAATTATAACTTACCAGATGTGCCGCCACTATAGCGCATAATTATTGGATGCGCCGCTAGTACAATTTGACCTTCGCAAATTACAACTAGGGAAAGAGTTATTCTGCGCATGCGTTGTATACCATCAACAATATGATATGACTCATAGAGACGCATATGAGGCATCGCACAAGTGTTATTTTTATACCAGTGATCTTGTGAAGCGGCTTACAGGGATGTGCACGTGAAGCGCACCAGCGATCATGTGATGCGTAGTGATGAGCGGCATTGCCCACATTCGAATTCGTGATATTTTGCAAATATATAGACTAATATTTGTCCTATATTCGCAAATTTAGCGTATTCATTATATTCGCATTTGTGAATATTCGCATATTCGCGTATTCGAGGAAGAAAACAGTGAGGGGGTGGGCAACTTTACTATTGGTTGCTAGGGATGTTGTTGATAACCTCTGACAAGTGTATTTGCATCATTCTAATTGGCCCACAAGTGAAGGAATATGCGAATAATCACATATGCGAATATGCTGAAAAAAAAGTGAATATTCACAATTTCAAATATATAGCGAATATATTTGCAATATTCGCGATAAAAATTTGAAATGCGAATATTTGCGCCCAAAACTAGTGATGCGTACCAGCGGACATGTGATGAGGCTCACTGGTGCGCGCACATGACCGCAGCCAAAAGTGAAGTCCCATCATAGGCCGGACATGATCACAATGTATTGAGATGGACAGCGTGGTGTGGCACCTATTTTGCAAGGTATTTTCTAATTAATATGGATATATAAAGTGTGGAGGGATCAGTGTTAGCACAACACCCCTGAGGAAGTCACCTTGGCAGCGACGGAACGCGTGGGGTCCTCGGTGGCCTCGTCCTTATTTTTCACCATTGTTTATTGGGATTCTCCATCCGCTTGCTTCCTATGCACTTTATATAATTGCAAGTATAACAACGGGATTGGGGCAATACAATTGGGAGTTGGAGGTGTAGTTTATATACCGCCAGAATTATTATAATTATTTACCAAAATTGTGTTAATATTTATTCCCTGTGTTGCACTGTACCTATTCTGTGTCTATATTTCCATACTAGTGTATTGTCTGGATGGAGGGGAACACTGGTCATTATTTATAGGACGAGTGCCAGTTTCTAGGAGAGGGGTTCATGGTCCCTCCCCAGGGTTGTGCTCAGGCTCCCAGTGAGACCATTTTTAATTGTTTTTATCTCTGTTTCCCTCTTAAGTGCCATAATTGTAGTGTCTGCAGGAGGCTGTTTGTATTAAATAAAGATTTGTATAATCGTATCATGATTCTTGTTGTGTTGATATCATTTCTGTGTTGCTTGTTCTACTTTCTATTGGTTTTTCGGTTTACACTGATTAGCACCCATATACTTTGATATTTGTATGGATTGAGTCCCCCTTCTCTTTCTTAGCTGTGTAAAGGTTTGGATTGCACAAGGTCTCAGTCTTAAGACTTGGTGCAATCGTGAGTTACGTCGGGATAAAGTATGTCTGCTGGAAAACATGTAAAAACTATTTCCAATTGACAGGGAGGGTTTAAAGGGGTATTCCAGTGTGGGGGTAAAACAACATATATTTGTATATTAGGTTGCTGGGGCTGTAGTGAACCGGAAAAAAGCTATACTTACCTACCTCAGATCCCCCACTGGTCCTGTTGCAGCTCCTGCTTGTCCGCTTAGATCTCTGCTTGTTCAGCACTTCTGTCTGCTTCTGAGACAAGAGCTTGAAGCAGGAACAGTCCACGCACTGGTCATGGTGGTCCTGTCTTGGCCAGTGATTGGCTAAGTTGGCCAAGCGGGAAGAGATGAGTGTCTGGGGACTTGAAGCAGACAAATAGGATATTGATATTTAGCCCACAATGGAAGCCCTTAGACTATGCTGACAAGGTGGAATGTCCGCGCGGAAAACTTTCTGGGTGGACAATCCGCAAACAGTGGGTTCTTGCAGAACATGACAGAGCTTGGACCACTCGGAAACGCACCACTCATTAAATGGCAATGCATATTCGAGCAGATTGTACTGAAAGAATTGACATGTCAATTTTTTCTACGGAGGCTGAAATCAGAATTTTCCACAGCAGATGTTTCCACTGTGGAAATTCTGCTGTGTACACAGTGCAACCGAATCCCATTAAAAACAATGGGACTCTGCTGCAAGGGAATTTCCAAGCAGATTTTTCCATTGTATACCATGGGGTGCCCCCACCATACTTCACTATAAGGATGGTATTGGGCAGATGATGGTCAGTGCCTGCCTTCCTCAGACATAATGCTGCCCCCACCATGCTTCACTGTAGGAATGGTATTGGGCAGGTGATGGGCAGTGCCTGGTTTCCTCCAGATATGATGCTGCCCCCACCATGATCACTGTAGGGATTTTGTAGGGATGGTATTGGGCAGGTGATGGGCAGTGTCTGGTTTCCCCCAGACATGATGCTGCCCTCACCATGATCACTGTAGGGTTGGTATTGGCCAGGTGATGGGCAGTACCTGGTTTCCTCCAGACATGATGCTGCCCCCACCATGATCACTGTAGGGATGGTATTGGGCAGGTGATGGGCAGTGCCTGGTTTTCCTCCAGACATGATGCTGCCCCCACCATGATTACTGTAGGGATGGCATTGGGCAGGTGATGGGCAGTGCCTGGTTTCCTCCAGACATGATGCTGCCCCCACCATGATCACTGTAGGGATGGTATTGGGCAGGTCATGGGCAGTGCCTGGTTTCCCCCAGACATGATGCTGCCCCCAACATGATCACTGTAGGGATTTTGTAGGGATGGTATTGGGCAGGTCATGGGCAGTGTCTGGTTTCCCCCAGACATGATGCTGCCCTCACCATGATCACTGTAGGGTTGGTATTGGCTAGGTGATGGGCAGTACCTGGTTTCCTCCAGACATGATGCTGCCCCCACCATGATCACTGTAGGGATGGTATTGGGCAGGTGATGGGCAGTGCCTGGTTTCCTCCAGACATGATGCTGCCTCCACCATGATCACTGTAGGGATGGTATTGGGCAGGTGATGGGCAGTGCCTGGTTTCCTCCAGACATGATGCTGCCTCCACCATGATCACTGTAGGGATGGTATTGGGCAGGCGATGGGCAGTGCCTGGTTTCCTCCAGACATAATGCTGCCCCCACCATGATCACTGTAGGGATGGTATTGGGCAGGTGATGGGCAGTGCCTGGTTTCCCCCAGACATGATGCTGCCTCCACCATGATCACTGTAGGGATGGTATTTGGCAGGTGAAGGGCAGTGCCTGGTTTCCTCCAGACATGATGCTGTCCCCACCATGTTCACTGTAGGGATGGTATTGGGCAGGTGATGGGCAGTGCCTGGTTTCCCCCAGACATGATGCTGCCCCCACCATACTTCACTGTAGGGATGGTATTGAGCAGGTGATGGGCAGTGAATGGTTTCCTCCAGACATGATGCTGCCCCCACCATGATCCCTGTAGGGATGGTATTGGGCAGGTGATGTGCGGTGCCTGGTTTCCTCCAGACATAATGCTGCCCCCACCATGATCACTGTAGGGTTGGTATTGGGCAGGTGATGGGCAGTGCCTGGTTTCCTCCAGACATGATGCTGCACCCACCATACTTCACTGTAGGGTTGGTATTTGGCAGGTGATGGGCAGTGCCTGGTTTCCTCCAGACATGATGCTGCCCCCACCATGATCACTGTAGGGATGGTATTGGGCAGGTGATGGGCAGTGCCTGGTTTCCTCCAGACATGATGCTGCCCCCACCATGATCACTGTAGGGATGGTATTGGGCAGGTGATGGGCAGTGCCTGGTTTCCTCCAGACATGATGCTGTCCCCACCATGTTCACTGTAGAGATGGTATTGGGCAGGTGATGGGCAGTGCCTGGTTTCCCCCAGGAATGATGCTGCCCCCACCATACTTCTCTGTAGGGATGGTATTGGGAAGGTGATGGGCAGTGCCTGGTTTCCCCCAGACATGATGCTGCCCCCATCATACTTCACTGTAGGGATGGTATTGAGCAGGTGATGGGCAGTGAATGGTTTCCTCCAGACATGATGCTGCCCCCACCATGATCACTGTAGGGATGGTATTGGGCAGGTGATGGGCAGTGCCTGGTTTCCTCCAGACATGATGCTGCCCCCACCATGATCACTGTAGGGATGGTATTGGGCAGGTGATGGGCAGTGGCTGGTTTCCCCCAGACATGATGCTGCCCCCACCATGATCACTGTAGGGATGGTATTGGGCAGGTGATGGGCAGTGCCTGGTTTCCTCCAGACATGATGCTGCCCCCACCATGATCACTGTAGGGATGGTATTTGGCAGGTGATGGGCAGTGCCTGGTTTCCCCCAGACATGATGCTGCCCCCACCATGATCACTGTAAGGATGGTATTGGGCAGGTGATGGGCAGTGCCTGGTTTCCTCCAGACATTATGCTGCCCCCACCATGATCACTGTAGAGATGGTATTGGGCAGGTGATGGGCAGTGCCGTGTTTCGTCCAGACATGATGCTTAGAATTAAGGCTAGGAAGTTCAGTCTTGGATTCATCAGACCAGAGATTCTTGTTTCTCACAATTTGAGAGTCCTTTAGGTTCTTTTTTTGCAAACTCCAGGCGGCTTTCATGTGTAATTACTGAGCAGAGGTTTCTTTCTGGTCTCTCTGCCCTCAAGCTCGATTAGTGGAGGTTGCAGTGATGGTTGACCTTCTGGAAGTTTTTCCAATCTATACAAAGGATCTTTGGAGCTCAGCCAGACTGGCCACTGGAAGCTTGGACACCTTTCTTATGAAGGCTTCTGTCCCCATTGACTTAGTTTGGTGGGGCAGCAGCTCTAGAAAGAGTCCTGGTTGTTCCAAACTTCCTCCATTTAGGAATTATGGAGGCCTCTGTGCTCTTGGGAACTTTCAGAGCAGCTGAAATGTTTTTGTCCCCTTCTCCAGATCTGTGCCTCCACACAATCCTGTCTCTGAGCTCAACAGGCAGTTATTTCCACCTTATGGCTTGGTTTTTACTCTGATATGCATTGTCAGCTGTGAGACCTTATATAGACAGGGCTGTGTCTTCCCAAATCCTGTCCAATCAGATTAATTTACCCCAGGTGACTCCAACCAAGGTGGAGAAACATCTCAGAGATGATCACGGAAAATATGAGGAGTCAGAGATAAATATGAGGTGTTATAGCAAAGGGTCTGAATACTTATGTTCATGTCCATTTTAGTTTTTATTTTTTAATACATTTGTTTTCACATTTTCATTACCAGGTGTTGCGTGCAGAATGATGGGTGGAAACATATTTTTTTAAATTTGGAAACAAAATTTTGGCAAAATGACTTTACAAATGCGAATACATTCAGATGCAGCAGAGCTGAATTTGTCATTGTGTTTCCTGAGGATGCATAGGTTTACCTGAAGTCCCACGTAAAGCCAGAAATAACATAACTAAGGCTACTCTACTCTTCCTGATACTGTAAAGCTGGGAAACACTGTACGGAAATCTTTAGTCCAAAGCTTCCGGGAAGCTCGGAAGCTCCGGATGAAAGATTTCTGTCCCAGATGGCAATGATATCTGCGGAGCAGAAATCGGCTAGAACAATGTTAAATATTGTGGCGGAATTTTTGGAAAACTCTGCAATGTGCATCGTGCAGCGGAATTCCATTGCCAGCAATGGGACTCTACTGCACCGGAATTTCCGAACAGAATTTCAAAACGTAATGCCGTTCTAAAATTGCGCAGTGTGAACCCGGCCTAAAGGTAGCCGAAACAAAGGTAAGAGGTTATATTGTATTGGTTGAGGAACTAGTCCTGATAATAGAACGGAATTCAGGAAAACAAACAAAATTACCATTTTACCTAGTGAAGTCGTCGGCTGCCGCAGATCTATTTTTATTAAAGTATAAATTTTTAATCTGACTCTTCTGACGCTCTGATTGCTTTGTTTAGCATAAGTTCATTATAGAGGCTCTCGAGTACATTAAGCCGCCCGGCTGCCGACTGGTTGTAAAGGTTCCTATTGTTTCCCCATTGATAATATCACCCTAGTGAACTGAGCTCAGAGCTAAATGACTACACAATGACTTGTCTCCAATATGAGCAAAAATCTATATTCTCGCTAATGCAGTTTTTATCTGGAATTACCTTTTTTTTCTATATATTTATATGTTTAAAAAATAAATAAATGAAAAAAATGAAAAAAATATATATACTCATCTGTTGTTGTCTGAAAGTAATGGCATATAAAGGACATAGGGGGGAATTTGTCATGGTCTTTAGAGCATGTTTTGGTGCTGTGTAGCATCTTTGGCTCTTTTTTGTGACTTTTTGGTTTACACTTCTATTGTAGTGCTATTATTTAAAAAAATAAATAAATAAATTGGTGAGCGAACAGTTGAAAAAATACACCAGCCCTGACTTAGCTTAGCTTTTTAGTGTATGTGTGGTATATAACTGGGGTGATGCACAGTTCGTGACGCCAGGGTAGCGTTAACCACCACGCTCCAAGGTTTAGACAGTTATCCTGAGCCAAGCACTGGGGACAATAATTACCACGGATTTAGGGTTACGGAAAACTATCTTTTACTGAGGCAGGAATGTTGTTTATATCCTTTACAATACAGATCAGAGCAGGGGAAGTGCACCTCTGGAGCCTTTCGCCTTGTAGTAGCTTTCACTTGACTGAATAAAGGATGCTATGGACTTTATACTTTAGATTGCAGGCTTTAGATTTGTGAATATTATCCAACACTTACTTAAGTCTGACTACTGTATATTCCCCCGGAGCTTCTAGCTTATACCAGGATTGGAGCTGTACCTGTGCGATGGGGTGCTTGTAAATGGCGTGGCTGTAGACTTTTGAGCTCTTCCAGGGACTCCTGCAGATTACCACAGACTTCTCCTCACTCCTCTCCACACTGCACTTTAGCTCTGCTCCAACTCCTAAGTTGAACTGGACAACTCCCCTGGGGTGTCCCTGTGGTGTCCCAGTATTTGTGTTCCAGCTACCTTCCCTAAATACATTTTTGTGCGACTGTGAGAGGACTGTCTGTAAACAACCCCATCAATCTGTTTGGGGTACTGTAATTTCCTTGCAAAATTGTTTTCATGCATTGCATTACATGAATAGCCTACAATGAGGTAACAGGAGAGTGTAAGAGTTAAAATATTCATACTGTTGTATTAGATGATGATGCCTTGGTGACATGATGCTCCTTAGCCTATGTTTCTGCACAGAAACTTCTAGAAGGGCTTTGGGAAGAGTTCCAAGTGCAGCCTCTTCTCTCAGGAGAGGAGGAGGGGTGCAAAAGCAATAGCAGTAGAGGGAAGTGCTCATGGGTGTATAGGGAGAGGTATAAGCAGTAAAGAGGAGAGTGCTTATGGGTGTATAGGGAGAGGTATTAGCAGTAGAGATGGATTTGCTCATAGGTATATAGGGAGAGGTATTAGTAGTAAGAGGGAAGGAGGAAATGCTAGAAGAATGTTTGGGTGTTTAGGGAGAGGTATTAGCTGTGGAGAGGGAAGTGCTCATGGGTGTATAGGGAGAGGTAATAGCAGTAGAGAGGGAAGTGCTCATTGGTGTATAAGGAGAGGTAATAGCAGTAGAGGAAAGTGCTCGTGGGTGTATAGGGTGAGATATTAACAGTAGAGAGGGAAGTGCTCATGGGTGTATAGAAAGATGTATAAGCAGTAGAGAGAGAAGTGCTCATGGGTGTATAGGGAAGGTATTAGCAGTAGAGAGGGATAAACTCGGAGATAAAACTGGGGATATAGTTTTATGATTGTAATGCTACTACAAAGAGTGTCACTCTCTCTCTGGAGGACCTAGAACATCTGTACAAACACACACTGTTACAAACACACATTGATTTGAGTGGAAACTGTGTAATACTTTATTTCCCCTGTGGGGGAGCTGCAGGGAAAATGACAATCTGCTGTAGGGGTTTTCTACAAATAACTACTGACAGGAGGCCCCAGCAGCTGGAGATGTAGTAAACAGGTTGTTGTCTAACAAGAGTCTCTTTAACAAAACCCAACGTAATATAAAGAAAAGGTCTGTCTAAGGATTGGGAAAAGAAAACATTACGCTCTAAGATCTTAGACACACAACAAATCCGTCTATCAGATACGTATCATACAAAGCATTGAACTTGTTTCCCTGAGCATCAGGTAAAATTAGCTCATCTCAGGGATGAATAAACCGCAACAATCCATCAACTATTTTATTATGCTTTGCAGATTTTACATGTATAGGAGGTTTTTCTCTCTGTGATGCATTATTGTTAATAACAAAACTTTATTGCAAATCTTTAAATAAAAAGTGAGCAAAAACTATAAAATAAATGGATGAAGAATGCTAAACCAAGTAATCCTGGTGCCCAAGAGGAAAGCGGGATTCATGTGTACATACAGTATAATACGGTATACGGTATACACACATATAAATACCCAATAAAGCCTTAAAGGAATACTCCGCTGGCCCAATGTTCGGAACATTTTGTTCTGAACACTGCGTGGGGCAGCGGGGGTCGTGAAGTAACGCCCATGCCCCTTGTGACATCATGCCACGCCCCCTCAATGAAAGTCTATGGGAGGGGGCGGACGCCCCTCCCATAGACTTGCATTGAGGGGGCGTGGTGTGACGTCACAAGGGGCGTGGTCGTTACGTCACGAACCCCGCCACCCGCACCCAGCGAACGAACGCTGGGGGCTGCACAGAGATCGTTGGGGTCCCAGTTGCAGGACCCCCACGATCAGACGTCTTATCCCCTGATAAGATGTCTAGGGGTCGAGTACCCCTTTAACAGTAAAGCCTAATAGTGTGTGGGACCCCCTGGTGCTCTGACCCATCAAGGTCTGGACTCCTTTGATCTGTGATGTGTCCTGAACCAAAACGTCAGCAACAGATCCCGTAAAATGTAAGGTGCGGCCTACATGGATCAGACTAGCTTCTCCAATACATTCCAAAGATGATTAATTCGATTGTGATCTGGTAATTTGTAGGCCAAGTCACCACCCTGATCACTTTGTCATATTCTTTAGGCATAAAGAGGCCACTGCCTGTTACGCCGAGCGTTCCGGGTCCCTGCTCCTCCCCGGAATGCTCACGGCGTTCTTCTCAGTGCAGCACCCCGGTCAGACCCACTGGCCCGGGAGCGCTGCACTGGTATCACTGGCGGGGATGCGAGCCGCGTAGCCCCGTCCTCTTGCTGTTCTGTCCCGGCGCGCGCGGCCCCGCTCTCTAGGGCGCGCGCGCGTCGGCTCTCTGAGATTTAAAGGGCCAGTGCACCATTAATTGGTGCCTGGCCCAATCAGTACCTACACCTGCTCCATGTGAATAAAAACCCACTTCCCCTTCCTGTCCTTGCCGGATCTTGTTGCCTTGTGCCCTGTGAAAGCATTTTGTGTGTTCCCAAGCCTGTGTACCCAGACCTTCTGCTGTTGCCCCTGACTACGACTCTTGCTGCCTGCCCTGACCTTCTGCTACGTCCGACCTTGCTCTTGCCTTATCCCTGTGTACCGCGCCTGTCTCAGCTGTCAGCTGGGGTTGAGTCGCTATCGGGTGAAATGACCTGGGGGTTACCTGCCGCTGCAAGTCCATCCCACTTTGCGGTGGGCTCTGGTGAAAACCAGTAACCCCTTAGACTCCGTTCCCCTGGTACGGCCCATGTCATCACCTCACTGACACAGAGGATCCACCACCAGTGTCCTCACTGCATACCAGTCCGGATCCTGACACTGCCATTAGGGAATCCCGATACCATGATGGTCTGTTTAATGTTTAGGTAGGTGGTACGTGTCCCAGTAACCTCCATATGATGCCTGGTCCCAAAGTTGTCAGCAGAATATTGTCATTCCACCATTGCGTCCACCATCTTGTCTTCTTCTCATAGCGTTTTTGGTACCATCCCTTCCCCAGGTAGTTGATGCACAACGCCTATATAATAAAATAAAAAAATAAGATTGATCAGACCAGGCCGTCTTCCATTGCTCCATGGTCCAGTTCTGATGCTCACATGCCCATTGTAGACACTTTCGGCAGCGGACTGGGTTCAGCATCAGCAATCTAACCAGTCTCTAACTACGTGGCCCCATACACAGCAAGCTGCAATGTTCTATGTGATCTGACATGTTTCCATTATAGTCAGCAGGAACTTTTTCAGCTACTTGCTCTATAGCCGCTCTACTGTGGAACCAGACCAGACTGGCTAGCCTTTACTTGCTATACCCATCAGTAAGCCTTGAGTGCCCATGACACTGTCACCACTTCACCGTTGTCCCTCCTTCGAGTACTTTTGTAGGTTCTAATTACTTGTACAGTTGTACAATTATGTACAATATACATGTACTGTATTTGAAAAAGCCAAAAATGCTGCTTTTTGTTCTGTTTATGTCTATGTAGTATGTTTTGTGCCTCTTAGTATATGTAGGTTGGGCCCTAAACTCGCTCTGTATCTGCATCACCACATCCAAGAATCCACCTGAATTGTGCTGTGAATCCCCCATAATGATTTGCTACATCTCCGACTATAGCCTAATCATTAAAAGTGATTATGCCTTATTTCCGTGAGAGGAATTCCGCGCAATGAATGTTTATTTATTTATTTATATAGCAGCTACAGATTCCGTAGCGCTTACAATTATGGGGTACAAACAAAGACAAATATTAGACATAAAATTACACAATAACTATTCAAACAAGAGGTGTGGGGATATATTGAGGCCAAATAGAGAATGTTATAGGCCGTTGGCTGTCTGGGAATGCTGGGTGTTGTAATTTTGCAACATCTGGAGGTCCGCAGGTTGAAGACCACTGGTATAGGAAGTTGTACTCACCTGTCCCCGCCGCTCCGGACCCGTCACCGCTCGTCACCGCTTCCCTGGATGTCGCCGTCCATCGCTGTTGTCGCGTCCCCGAGGTGTCCCTGACGCTCCGGCAAGGCCTTGGCTTCCCCAGCATCCTCGCTCTCCGTCGCCGCCATCACGTTGCTACGCACGCCGCTCCTATTGGATGACGGGACGGCGTGCGCAGCGACGTGATGACGACGATGGAGAGCGCCGACGATGCAGGGGATCCCGAAGAGGACGCGCCGGAGCCCTGAGGACAGGTAAGTGATCGTCAGCGGACCACACGGGGCACCGAAAACGGCCATCCGGTGGCAGCTGAAACAGTCTGCGCTGCCGGATAGCCGTTTATGCGATGGCCCCGACATACAAAAGCATTGTATGTTAATGCTGCTCTGAGAGTCCATCGTATGGGGAAATGATCGTATGTCGGGGCCATCATAGGTCGGGGGGTCACTGTATTATTAACATAAATGACATTCATTGTTAAACTTCTAAAGATGACAAGGACTACAGAGGAATTAACCCTTCCCTTTCATTCCATGGAAAGGAATTGAAGGGGCCTTTGTCACAATTATCTCTATTGGTTGAATCATACATTGTGTTATGCTGTGTATATTGTTCTCTGCTATATTCATTACTGGCACATTACCTCTATGTAGTTACATACATCTCTGGTAATTATAGCTCCTATTAAGCTCATCATAAGGGATGTAGGGTTATCTAGGCAACAGGATATGTGAAGGCCACTAATAGCTGTGGGCAAGTAGTCATGGAAAACGTACCATTCCTTCATAGTACTCATGCAACATAACCGCGAGGTAGCACCGATAGATAAGGTTTTATTGTGTTTATATTTTCCAAACACAGTGACCCACGACCTACCATGGCCCCGAAATACGATAATTTCAACATGCGATGGCCTCTCAGAGGCAGCATCAACATACGATGCTTTTGTATGTCGAGGCCATCGCATAAACGGCTATCCAGCAGCGCAGACTGCTTCAGCTGCCACCGGATAGCCGTTTACGGTGCCCCGTGTGCTCCGGTGATGGTCTCCTACCTGTTCTCAGGGCTCCGGCGCGTCCTCTTCGGGATCCCCTCCATCGCCGGCGCTCTCCATCGTCGTCATCACGTCGCCGCGCACGCCGTCCCGTCATCCAATAGGAGTGGCGTGCGTAGTGACCTGATGACGGCAACGTAAGAGCGACGATCCCGGGCAGCAGAGACGTTCCGGAGCGGCGGGGACATCATGGGAACGCGGAGACAGCAATGGAGCGCAACATCCAGGGCAGCGGTGACAAGCGGTGGCGGTCCGGAGCGGGGACAGGTGAGTACAACTTCCTATACTTTACATTGCACGGATCCCTCAACATACGATGGTTTCAACAAACGATGGTTCATTTGGAACGGATTACCATCGTATGTTGAGGGATCACTGTATTTTGATCAATACTGTGTCATGTCTATGACCCCTTCAGTCTGCTGACCACATGACGTCACAGCTCACCTCCGGTCACCAGGATTTCTGACAATATTTGAATTTTACCGTTCTTTTTAGACCTGTAAACATTGTACTAGATGTAAGTGAGGTGAGGGTGTGATGCAGGGCAGATGGAATTACCCTAGGGGCAGATGGCATTCACCCCTTGTGTTCGTGACGCCAGGGCGTGGTTTAACCGCTTCACCACCCAAAGGTAGACCGCTGGATCCTGGGCTAGGCACGGGGGGCAAATAATGACTCCAATGCCAAGTTACGGAACAACGGCAGCTTTACTGAGTCAGACAGATGTAACAGTCTTTGAATGAATGCTGGCAGCAATTCTCCCTTCTCTGACAGAGTACCCCCCCCCCCCATTTAATCCAAAATGGACCCCCTGAAAACTGATTTTATATGTATCAATCCATATAGAGTGAGCTCCCCCTACTGGTAACTGCTGACAGGTAGAATTTGATATTATAAACCTTTTGAAGACATATTACACATTGTTGGTGTTTATAATGGAACTTAATATGACGGACAGGTGAAAATCGAATCATGGAGGGAAAATGGTAAAATGGTCAGAAGATGCTATGTAATTCTTCATAAGTAATACAGTAGTCCCTCCAGTTACAATATTAATTGATTCCAGGACGTCTATTGTATGTTGAAACCATCGTATGTTGAGACCAGAACTCTATGGAAACCTGGTAATTGGTTCTGAAGCCAACAAAATGTCATCCAAAAATAGGAAAAAGTGAGGATTAAAGAAAAATAAGTAGATAACTAATATAGATAAAGCAAATCCTTACATATAAAAGTAAGAAAGATCTGCTGGGAGCTGTAATCACTGTCTATTTCAGTGTTTCCCAACCAGAGTGCCTCCAGCTGTTGCAAAACTACAACTCCCAGCATGCCCGGACAGCCTTCGGCTGTCCGGGCATGCTGGGGGTTGTAGTTTTGCAACAGCTGGAGGCACCCTCTTTGGGAAACACTGGTCTATGTAGAGGACAGAAGCTTCTTCAGGGTCCTATACAGAACACGCAAAAAAAGGAAAATGGAGTCGCCCTCACCTGGTGTCCAAAGGAGCAGCTAACCCTGGCACAGGTAACGGACAGTACAGAACATGTAATACCTCCCTGTACTGTAGGGGGCGCTACCAGACACCAGTCAGTGCATACGCTTCAGTAATACAGGTAAAGAGTAGTACAGAACATGTAATACCTCCCTGTACTGTAGGGGGCACTACCAGACACCAGTCAGTGCATACGCTTCAGTAATACAGGTAAAGAGTAGTACAGAACATGTAATACCTCCCTGTACTGTAGGGGGCACTACCAGACACCAGTCAGTGCATACACTTCAGTGCTACAGGTAAAGAGTAGTACAGAACATGTAATACCTCCCTGTACTGTAGGGGGCACTACCAGACACCAGTCAGTGCATACGCTTCAGTAATACAGGTAAAGAGTAGTACAGAACATGTAATACCTCCCTGTACTGTAGGGGGCACTACCAGACACCGGTCAGTGCATACACTTCAGTAATACAGGTAAAGAGTACAGAACATGTAATACCTCCCTGTACTGTAGGGGGCGTTACCAGACACCAGTCAGTGCATACGCTTCAGTAATACAGGTAAAGAGTAGTACAGAACATGTAATACCTCCCTGTCCTGTAGGGGGCACTACCAGACACCAGTCAGTGCATACACTTCAGTAATACAGGTAAAGAGTAGTACAGAACATGTAATACCTCCCTGTACTGTAGGGGGCGCTACCAGACACTAGTCAGTGCATGCACTTTAGGAATACACGGGTTTTACCTGTGAAATATCCATTCTGATTGGTCGGTTCTTCCAGTCATTGACACGTTTCGCACATTCCATAGCATTGTATGTTGAGTCTGGTTTGAAGTTACAATTGTCCAGAAAAGACCATTGTATGTTGAAACTATTGTATGTTGAGGCCATTGAAAGTTGAGGGATCACTGTATAGGTGCTGGATGGGGACAGGAGGCATTTTTTTCACCTCTCATTGAGAAACAGAAAAATTAGCGCTATTGGATGGGCGCGCATTCTGTGTTCCCTTATAAATGACCTTTCTACATCTTCCATTTCGTTTGGCTGTGAAATAAGTTAATGTCTTTTCTGCACCAATTTTACTTCCTCTTAATGGCTTGTAAAAGCAAAAATAGCTGTAAAAATACTATTTATTTTAGCTGACGCAATGTGCACTTTATATTACAGAACACATCGGTAATGGCTCAGAAGAATGACAGGGATTTATTTACAGGTTGCGCGGCTTACATAAGTAGGGTTTCGAAACTGTGTGCGGAATTCCAGTTCTTATTGTTGCATAATTCACACTGAGCAGAAAAATAACCTGCCTGTGTGAGCGCGCTCCCTGTGCTCGTTCACAGGCAGTGCGTGCCCACACATACACTCAATAGAAATCTCCTATACTGGATACCGGTATGCTTTATGGACGGTATCCAGTATGCTGTAAAATCTAGACTAATCTGTCTGGCTAAAAGACAGGTGACCCCTAGTGGTGGCTATTTTGAGCTTTAATTTCAGGTGAAAAGTCTTTTTTTAACAGGTGTATATTGTGAAAAGTCATATTATAACGAGTCCTGCAATATATGAAAAGTTTTCAACAATGACAGTGCCTCTTTAACCCCAGGGTTACTATCCTTTTGTACTCATGTGGGTCAAGGAAGCTGAGCTGGGAGCTGTTTGTTGGGGTCTTGACTGGTGTCATATGTAAAAGATAGATTAAAGAGGTACTCCAGTGGAAAACTTTTTTTATTTTTTATCAACTGGTGGCAGAAAGTTAAACAGATTTGTAAATTACTTCTATTAAAAAATCTTAATCCTTCCAGTACTTATTAGCTGCTGAATACTGCAGAGGAAATTCTTTTCTTTTTTGGAACACAGAGCTCTCTGCTGACATCACGAGCACAGTGCTCTCTGCTGACATCTCTGTCCATTTTAAGAACTGTCCAGAGTAGGAGAAAATCCCCATAGAAAACATATGCTGCTCTGGACAGTTCCTAAAATGGACAGAGATGTCAGCAGAGAGCACTGTGCTCGTGATGTCAGCAGAGAGCTCTGTGTTCCAAAAAAAGAAAAGAATTTCCTATGTAGCATTCAGCAAATAATAAATACTGTAAGGATTAAGATTTTTTATTGGAAGTAATTTACAAACCTGTTTAACATTCTGCCACCAGTTGATTAAAAAAAAAAGTTTTCCACTGTAGTTGGTTGTTGCAGGGATATAAGTTTCACATTAAAAGAATCAACTGGTGCCAGAAAGTTAAACAGATTTGTAAATTATTTCTATTAAAAAATCTTAACCCTTTCAGTACTTATAAGTTGCTGTATGCTCTACAGGAAGTTGTATTTCTGTCTGGAATTCTTTCCAGTCTGACCACAGTGCTCTCTGCTGACACCTCTGTCCATGTCAGGAACTGTCCAGAGCAGGAGGGGATTTGTTCCTGCTCATGACAGTTCCTGATACAGACAGAGGTGTCAGCAGAGAGCACTGTGGTCAGACTGGAAAAAATTCCAGACAGAAATACAACTTCCTGTAGAGCATACAGCAGTTAATAAGTACTGGAAGGGTTAAGATTTTTAAATAGAAGTAAATTACAAATCTGTTTGAAAAGAATTCCATACAGAAATACAACTTCCTGAGAAGCATATGTGGTGAGAGTGTGATGAGGGCAGATGGAATTACACTAGGGGAAAATGGCTTTAACCCCTTGAGTTTGTGACGCCAGGGCGTGGTTTATCCTCTACACCACCCGAAGGTATACCGCTGGATCCTGGGCTAGGCACGGGGGCAAATAATGACTCTGACGCCAAGTTACGGAACAATGGCAGCTTTACTGAGTCAGCCAGATGTAACAGTCTATACAGCTTGGCTGGGCCCATGGAGGTGACCAGTGACTTCAGAGACCACAGGGCTTGCTGGGACTTATAGTCGATTGGACAATTTGGATGCAGGCCATGTTGGCTTCAGACAGGATGACTTGGACTGACTTGACTATGACAGACTATGACTGACTTCACCCCTTCTGTAGCTTACCAGGCTTTGACTTGACCTGTGGGGCAATGGACTTGAGAATCCGTGGCTGCTGGACTGAGTTTAGGCCTCCTCTGGACTCCAGACACTCACCTAGGACTTGACCTTACTGCAACTCAGCAAAGACTAAGAGAGAGTAAGCTCCACCCATGGCTTATATGAGGGAGACTAGGAGGGGTTCCATAGGTCACCCTTAGGTCACATGGTCACTGATACCTCACTGGCTTACAATCACATGACAACAGGTCTTAAAGCTATAACACATTTTATATACATCATACTGCATAACATAAACACTTAAGGGAGTAGGTAAAACATAAGTGCAGGGGGGTCCAGGGGTCTTTGTATGGAGTCTGCTGGACAAGGCAGCTGGGGTACAGGGGTGCAACTCCTGTCCATGGCCACCACGCGTACAGCAGCTCATAAGTACTGGAAGGGTTAAGATTTTTAAATTGAAGTAATTTATAAATCTGTTTAAAGGACAACTGTAGTGGAACACTTTTATATATGCCCGTGCCCAGGCCTAAAAAAAAAAAAAAAAATAAACTCATACATACCTTCCTACGAGCCCCCGTTGGTCCGGCACAGGCCTCACGGTCCGGCAGTGCTGACATCATTCCACTTCCAGGGGACAGGGACGCCGCAGAGCCGTCGGTGTATCACGGGCCGTAGCGATGTCCCACCCCGGCCTCTGATAGGCTGAGCCCACTGTCATGTAAGGAGCTCTGGCCGGCTTCTTACATGACAGTGGGCTCAGCCTATCACCTGCAGGGGCGGGACATTGCTACGGCCAGTGATACGCCGACAGGGTGTGCCGGGTGTGCTTGGGCACACCCTAATCAAGCCTCAAACTTGAGGCTCTATCACCGCCATGCTGCACTGCCTTGCCGTGCATTTGTTTCCCTGCCGATCCAATCCTCCTACACAATGCGAGCGATATTGCCGCACAGTGTAGGACGAACATGCTCCTCCTCCAGACCTGCCCTGTAGCATGCGCGGCGCGTTCCGTGACGTCAATGACGTCACGGAACGTGCCGCGCATGCTACAGGGGAAGTTTGGAGGAGGAGCATGTCCATCCTACACTGTGCGGCAATATCGCTCGCATTGTGTAGGAGGATTGGATCGGCAGGGAAACAAATGCACGGCAAGGCAGTGCAGCATGGCGGTGATAGAGCCTCAAGTACAACACTGTGCCTATGGTGACGTCATTTTGTTTGTATTGATATTTATATGAGTGCAGGTCTGTTTATGTATGTGTACATGCAAGCAAGAGTGTATTTGTGTATAGGCGCGCGGCGTGAGTTTGTGCTTTAGGGTGCACGCCCTAATGCAATAGGCTGCGAACGCCTATATCCAGAGTCTTCTTCGTGATCACGTGCCCACACTCCGGCCTTGCACCGGGCATGGCATTGTCCAGGTTATAGAAAGCTGGTAATATTTCCTGACAGAAATTTACAGGATCTTATGACAAACTATTAAGAAGCCGGCCTTCAAATCAACCAAAGCGGCAGAAAATCAATGTTTTCTTGATCTTACTCATCTTTGATATTTTAGAACCGGAGAGCACGATACGAGCGATTGTGCCCGGGCCGGCTGCGACGGCCTAAACATAAAACCATCAAATCTTTCCAGCATGTACTGGAGTTTTATGTTTATAATTAAAATCTAGTAGTGCCGCGCGGCCGAGAAGCGGCGTTCAAGTGCCACTGCTGGCAAACGTCCGCATCTAACCGGCGCTGCGGCAGCACTGGTAGGTAAATATACAGTGCGGTAATAAACGCTGCAATCACAGCTTGTGGGCTGCTTTTTATGGTTCACTTTAGTTTTAAGAGGGCACCTTGTGACTTACGAGTCTCTCGGTGATGTAGTCCCCCCTTTACTGAGGTCACAAACAGGTCACACAGCCTTAGTGCTCATTCCCGATCCATTGACTGGGGATAATAACATGGAACATTGTGACACTTAGTAATGATGTCCTATTGTAGTCACAGTACCAGTAAGCTGCTGTCAGCAGTTCAGCTGGAGATACTGATAAGCAGCTCCGGATTAAGAAGGATGGAACAGCCCCCATTCACTTGCATGGGGTCCGTCGGTGACCTGGTAATTTTACAGGAATTTAGTGAGAAAAAAAATATGTGAACTTGTCTACACATATAGAAAGTGGACGTGCATGTGTCTGGTTAGGTCTTGTTCACACTGCCATCTGGCACTGTTAGGTGGAGCTCCATCGACAGTTCTGTCAAGTTTAGCGGAGAAAAAAATGATGCAAGCACTATTTCATTCTCCGCTAAATTCCTGTAAAATTACCAGGTCACCGAGAGACCTCATGCAAGTAAATGGGGGCCGTTGGGACCCTGCAGTAACCACTTGCATCCGACTCATTTCAGGGTCCGATCAGCTAAAAAAAACAAAACAATCAGATCTTTAACCTGTTCAGGGCGCAGGGCGTATGGGTACACCCTTGTGTCCTGTTACTTAAAGGGGTATTCCAGGAATTTTTTTTATTTGACTATGCTACAGGGGCTGTAAAGTTAGTGTAGTTAATAATATAGTGTCTGTACCTGTGTGTGACGGTTTTCTCACAATTCTTCTATAATTATTGCCCCAATATTTATTTTTAACAGCATACAAAATGACTCATGTCTCGGGATTTCCCAGGTTGCATTGCGTCGAGACCTGATATCACTAGTCAGGTGATCAGAGGGAATCTGCCCTGCTTCAATGGGTGGAGCGACCGTTGGGTGGGAGAGAGTTCATTTTGCAACAGCTGTAGGTACCCTGATTAGGAAACACTGGTGTATTGCATTGAAGGGATCACAGGCGTGTTTCAATGGGTGGGGTGGCTGATGTGTGGGAGGGTGGAAAGTGACTTCATACTTATAAACTATGTAACTATGATATGTGTCGTTTAGAGAATGAAATTTAACAGGAAATACCCAGTTCTGGCAGGTACGTACTACTAAAATCACCTTATGGTGGAAAACCCCTTTAAGCCCTGTAAGCCCTGGTCCAGTTACCAGTGTTTGAAGCGTACTCACTAGCTGCTGAGCACACTTCAAATACTGTAGCTTCCGACTGCTATCAGCAGCCAGGACCTAGGGTTAATGCCAGGCACTGCCGATTTGGCCAATGCCCGGGATTAACCCTTTAGATGCAGCAATCAAAGGTGATTGCGGCGTCTAAATTGCTGGGTTAACCTGCCAGTTAGCTCAGTGGAGGTGATCGGGACCATCGCGGTGAAACCGCGATGTCCCGATCAGCTGAGAGGATCAGGGCCGCCATCGGGGGGTGCAGCCAGTACAGCAGTAAGGGGCCCGGACCCCAGCTGCACCCCCTGCAGCAGCCAAGCACTGAAGCAGGAGACCGCTGGTAAAGTAGCCCAGGAGCAGACTTATGGCCGGGCGCTGCCTGAACCATAGAGAGGGCCCATTTTTTCTGTTCATCTGCGGCATGTGGGCCCTGTAAAATCTATGCAGAGGGCCGCGCTGTCTGCCTGGGAAGAGAAGAGCAGAGGAGTGGAGCAGAGAGGGACACCCCTTCCCGTTCCCTCTCTTCCCCTCACACTATTGGTGGAGCAGAGGCACATGGTTTGTGTTTCCTGCTGCCCCACCACAGACCTTGCCACCAACTCATATCTTGGAAGAGGAAGACTTTCAATGTCTGCAGCTGGGTTCCAGTCCAAGTAACTTTCTGGGGAGGGGGGGTTGAGGGTGCAGGTTGAGATTAGTGGGAGGTAAATAGACACTATCTCATGCAACTGCTGAGGCACTCTGGTTAAGAAACAATGAGATAGTGATAATTTACCTCCATCTTATTGATTCTTAAAGGAGTACTCTGGAGCAGACTACTCCTGCTCCGTCCTGCCCAGGCTGCAAAAAAAAAAATGAAAATAAACCATCACTCACATTCCTGGGTTTGTAACCGTATGGACCTACAGAATAAAGATTAGGTGTGTAGAAATGGAAGCTCTAAAAAGTTCTACAATTGTGTTTTTTCTTTGTTTCGCCACAGATTATGTTATAAAATAAGTGATGTCATAACAAAGTACGATTGGTGAAGCAAAAAACAAGTGAAACAAAAGCTAAACAAAAAATTGAAAGCATTATTATTTTTAGAAGGGCATGAGGAAAAAAACAAATGTGTTAAACAAAAATCTTCTGAGACCTTAAGGGGTTAACGGGCTGGATGCAAACGGCAGTGTGAACCTTGCCTTACTTCTATAGATGTCTATCATAGTCTTGGTTACAGCTGAGCCAGACTTTAAGGAAACAGGAAGGCTTTAAGGAAGGCTAGATGAATCCATGTGTTTTTTAATTGCTGTAACTAGGTCATGTGATCAGCAGTCTGACCCACAGAAAATCAAAGCACTGTGTCAGAAGAAGTGGGATCGGAATATATAGTAGTTATACACCTCCCCTTCAGCTCTGTCTGTATACTGCTGCCAATATCACTATGGGATCAGGATGTATAGTAGTTATACACTTCCCCCTCCAAAATCTGTATACTGCTGCTGCTATCTCTATGGGATCAAGATATATAGTAGTTATTCCCCTCCCTTCCATCTGTATACTGCTGCTGCTATCTCTAGGAGATCAGTATATATAGTAATTATTAGGGATGTAAGAAAAAATTGATTTGTGCGATTATCACAATTTTTCATTTGGCGATACTGAATCGATTCAAAATATTTTTGAATCGATCCTTTTAGGGATGTGGAATTTGTATCTCCTGACGCCGGGACATGCTGTTCCGGGCCCCGGGCAGGTGAATTTTTCCGTTTCGTGCAAGCAGGGCTGGACCTAACAAGCACGGCGGTGCTCTGGGTGTATGGAGCGGGCTCCCAACTCGTGCCCGCTCTGTACTCTGCGGCCTCTGGCTGATTTCAGTATCCGGGGGCCGCTGATGCATCACCGCCGCTAATAGCCAGCATGCAGCGCTCAGCAATCTGTATGGAGCGGGCTCCGGACTCCTGCCCGCTCCATAATCTGCAGTGCCCGGCTGTTCTCAGCAGTCTGTATGGAGCGGGCTCCGAACTTCTGCCCGCTCCATAATCTGCAGTGCCTGGCGGTTCTCAGCAGTCTGTATGGAGCAAGCTCCGAACTCCTGCCCGCTCCATACTCTGCAGCCCTGGCGGTTCTCAGCAGTCTGTATGAAGCGGGCTCCGGACTCCTGCCCGCTCCATAATCTGCAGTGCCCGGCTGTTCTCAGCAGTCTGTATGGAGCAAGCTCCGAACTCCTGCCCGCTCCATAATCTGCAGCGCCCGGCTGTTCTCAGCAGTCTGTATGGATCGGGCTCCGGACTCCTGCCCGCTCCATACTCTGCAGCCCTGGCGGTTCTCAGCAGTCTGTATGAAGCGGGCTCCGGACTCCTCCCGGCTCCATACTCTGCAGCCCTGGCGGTTTTCAGTAGCCGGGGGCCGCTGCTAATAGCCGGCATGCAGCGCTCAGCAATCTGTATGGAGCGGACTCCGGACTCCGGACTCCTGCTCGCTCCATACTCTGCAGCCCCGGCTGTTTTCAGTAGCCGGGGGCCGCCGCTAATAGCCGGCATGCAGCGATTGCCGCGGCCGGCTATTTACCCTTTAGATCGCTGCTGTCGCGGGTGGGCGTTCCACGGTGGAGATAGCAGGAGGGCTTACCTTTGCTTCTTGCTGTCCCGTAGCTCTGTCATTGATAGATCCTGGCTTGACTAGGCTCTATCAATGGATCGCAGATCAATGGTGTTCAATAGATCTCTATTAATCTGTCTGAGGAATCTAATGATTCCTCCTAAAAGTCTAATAAAGTGTATAAAAAAAAAAAAAAAGTTTTAATAAAAGTGTAAAAGACATTGTTCTTGAGACAGAATCGGGATATATCGCAATATATCGTCCCGTAAACAGAATCGGGATATATTGCGATATATCGTATCATCATACGTGTATCGCGATACGTATGGTATCGCCAAATTCTTGCTGATTCACACCCCTAGTAATTATACACCTCCCTTCCATCTCTATCTGTATATTGCTGCTATTATTTCTATGGGATTAGGATATATAGTAGTTCAACTCCTACCCTTCAGCTCTATCTATATATTGTTGCTATCACTATAGGATTAGGATATGTATTAGTTTATACCCCTCCTCTCCAGCTCTATCTGTATACTACTGCTGCTATTTCTAAGGGATCTGGATATATAGTAATTATACACCTCCCCTAAGTCTGCATTTGCACATTGCATTTTTTTTTAAAGTTTTTGCCATGATTCTCCCAACATTGTAGCAAAAATCGTGACATTTTACAGCAATTGTGAAATCACTTCAAAACATGTCATTTTTTAAAATTCTAATTTATTTAGGAATTTTTCTTTACCTTTGAAACATTCCGGCTTCCGAACAAGCCCTAAATACCTCAATTTGTCCTATTCCTTTTTTTTTGTCAGTAGCGACATTTTTGAAAATGTACCTGTATTTTTATTTTTAATTGGGACCGAGCAGCAATATTAGAAATGAGCAGCACATTTTTGGATTAAATAAAAAGATCATACTTTTAATTACGTCTCCACGCAGGACGCTTCTGGGCCGTTTCGGAGTTTAGTCTGCCCAATAATTCCGCAGTTGAGTCTAATCATGTGAATTCTGCTTCAAATGTTTTTTTTTTCCTGTTTATTCAAATTGGCATTCAGAAACATGTCCTCTGGCATGTGGATGTTGGCAAGAATCACGGAGTCCAAGTCACCCAGCCATTAAGGATTTCCTTGACTCATGCAAAACGCAGGGTTGACAGCTGTAAGGCGTTTGTCCGACGTCTCCGCAGAGAAAGGCAGAATTGGCAGATTTGCTTTGCCTCGCTGGCCCGGTGCTACAGCCATGGATTGTGGATCTAGAGACGCACCCAGGGTACGGCCACATGGGGAGGATATGCTGCAGATTTTCCGCACAGCGGTGTGGATGTGATTTGCAGAAAATTCCTCCCCAGGCTGTGGAACAAAAACTGCACAAGTTGCAAAGTGACATTGACCTGAGATACAGATTATGGGGGTAGAGAATCCATACCAGATCCGGTAGATTTGCTTGAAGATTTTTTTTTAATATAGATTTTAAAGGGGTATTCCAGGATTTTTTTTTTTATGTGACTATGCTACAGGGGCTGTAAAGTTAGTGTAGTCCATAATATAGTGCCTGTACCTGTGTGTGACAGTTTTCTCACAATTCTTATGTGATTTTCACCCCAATATTTATTTTTATCAGCATACAAAATGACTGTTGTCTCAGATTTTTTTCAGCTTGCAATGCGGCCGAGACCTGACATCACTAGTCAGCTGATGACAGGGAGCCTGTCTGCTTCAATGGGTGGGGGGATCAATCTGCAACTAATGCAACAGCTGTAGGCACCCTGATTGAAAACCACAGGTCTTTTGAATGGATGCAGTTCATTTATGTTTCAATGGGTGGGGTGGGAGGGAGGAAAACGGAATTGTGGGATTTGTAGTAAAAAAAAAAGAAAAGTCAGACAGGAAATACTAGTTCACAAAAAGCTAGCCACAGTGTTATGGTAATCTCACACCCCTCTGTCAACCATGTAGACTCCTCTACACCCCTCTGTCACCCATGTACACTCCTCTACACCCCTCTGTCACCCATGTACACTCCTCTACATCCCTCTGTCACCCATGTACACTCCTCTACACCCCTCTGTCACTCATGTACACTCCTCTACATCCCTCTGTCACCCATGTACACTCCTCTACACCCCTCTGTCACCCATGTACACTCCTCTACACTCCTCTGTCACCCATCTACACTCCTCTACACCCCTCTGCCGCCCATGTACACTCCTCTACACCCCTCTGTCACCCATCTACACTCCTCTACACCCCCTCTGCCGCCCATGTACACTCCTCTACACCCCTCTGTCGCCCATATACACTCCTCTACACCCCTCTGCCGCCCATGTACACTCCTCTACACCCCTCTGTCACCCATGTACCCTCCTCTACACTCCTCTGTCACCCATCTACACTCCTCTACACTCCTCTGTCACCCATGTACACTCCTCTACACCCCTCTGCCGCCCATGTACACTCATCTACACCCCTGTGCCACCCATGTGCACTCCACTACACCCCTCTGCTGCCCATGTACACTCCTCTACACCCCTCTGCCGCCCATGTACACTCCACTACACCCCTCTGCCGCCCATGTACACTCCTCTACACCCCTCTGACACTCCACTACACCAACCAAAGGTATACCGCTGTATCCTGGACTAGGCACGGGGGCAAACAATGACTTTGACATCAAGTTACGGAGCAACGGCAGCTTTACTGAGATAGACATGTGTAACAGTCTTAACAGCTTAGCCTGGCCCAAGGAGACTTTAGGGTTTGCTGGGGCTTGTAGTGGACTTGGACAATTTGATGCAGGCCCATGCTGAATTGACAAAGATTAATCTTGACTGACGTGACTGGGACTGACTAGACAGATTTCACCCCGTTTGTAGCTTACCTGGTTTTGACGTTCACCTGTGGGGTAATGGACTTGTGTCTGTGTGGTAGTCTTTAGGCCTCCTCAGGAGATCAGACTCTCTCTCTCAGGACTTGACTGTACTGAATCAAGACAAAGACTCCAAGAGCTTATATGGGGGAGACTCTGGAGGGGTCTCAGAGGTCACCCTGTAGGTCACATGGTCACTGGTACCTTCCCCGGTTACAATCACATGACAATAATACTTAAATGCACATAACAATATATGTACATGACACTACATAACATAGGCACTTAAGATGATACATAAGACACAAGTACAGGTGGGGGGGGAGGGGGCAGAGGTCACTGACATAGAGTCTGCCTGACAGGACAGCAAGGGTACAGGGGTGAAACTTCTGTACTGGGCCACTATGTATGTATATCTGTAAGGCGCTGCTGGAGGGTCAGTATAGAATCAATACAATAAATTATGCTATTAAGAATTTTATGGGAATATTCCATAAATCTTAATATAGAATGTTACCATCACATACACGGCGGGGGGTATGAGCGGCGCTGCAGAATATCTACAGATGCCAGAAATATCTCCCGCAGGTTTCTAGTGACAACAAATTAAACTCGTCCATTGAGGTCGCCCGTGAGATTGTGCTGTTATAGTAAAGTGCGACTCCAAGGATTAGCTCCCTAACACATTACAAGACGCCATCAAGAACTAAAGCTGAGAATCGCTCCAATGTAGTGTGAGGAAATGGCGCCAGTCACATGATATTCTTTTATATGGACATTTGTCTGGATTGTGAATGTCCCACAGACACAGATGGTGTATCTTTAATAGTCTATTCGAGGTGGGAGGACCCCTTTAAAGCTCTCTGTGTCATTTCTTCATTACATTTCACGGAATCTCCTCTGGTGGATACAGAGTCAGCGTTGTCTATTTATATCTCTTACGGCACAGCTGATATTTTCCAGAAAAAAGTGAAGTTTCTCATCTGTTCCTGCAACCCATCAGTCTACAAGTCAGTGGCCTCCGTCCAACCTGATCAGTAACAGGAAGGATCAGATGATCAGAGTCACTTACTGCTGATCCTGAGGAGCTGGGGAGAACTCTCTCTATTTATCTATCTATCTATCTCATATCTATCTATCTCATATCTATCTATCTCATATCTATCTATCTATCTCATGTCTATCTATATATCTATCTATTGATCTCATATCTATCTCATATCTATCTATTTCTATGTATCTATGTCATATCTATCCATCTCATATCTATCTATCTATCTATCTATCTATCTATCTATCTATCTATCTCATGCCTATCTATCTATCTCATATCTATCTATCTACTGATCTCATATCTATCTTTCTCATATCTATCTATCTATCTATCTCATATCTATCTATCTATCTATCTATCTATCTATCTATATATCTATCTATCTATCTCATATATATCTATCTCATGTCTATCTATCATATCTATCTATCTCATATCTATTCTATCATATCTATCTATCTCATATCTATCTATCATATCTATCTATCTCATATCTATTCTATCATATCTATCTATCTCATATCTATCTATCTATCTCATATCTATTCTATCCTTCTATCTATCGATCTCATATCTATCTATCTATCTATCTATCTATCTCATATCTATCTATCTATCTATCTATCTAATCTGCACACTGCAATTTCCTGTGTAGCGAGCAGGTCCTCTCTTCCGAATTGGAAGCTTGGGCTACTACTTACCCCTAGGCCTGGCTAGAAGCTCAATAGGATCCTAGGTGACTTGCTGTGACGCTCCACAGACTAGTGATCTACAAATGATCTCCACAGACTAGTGATCTACAAATGATCTCCACAGACTAGTGATCTACAAATGATCTCCCCAAACTAGTGATCTACAAATGATCTCCACGGACTAGTGATCTACAAATGATCTCTCCAAACTAGTGATCTACAAATGATCTCCAAAGACTAGTGATCTACAAATGATCTCCTTAGACTAGTGATCTACAAATGATCTCCTTAGACTAGTAATCTACAAATGTTCTCCACAGACTAGTGATCCACAAATGTTCTCCACAGACTAGTGATCCACAAATGTTCTCCACAGACTAGTGATCTACATATGTTCTCCACAGACTAGTGATCTACAAAT
Organism: Hyla sarda; assembly: GCF_029499605.1. Lineage (NCBI taxonomy): Eukaryota > Metazoa > Chordata > Amphibia > Anura > Hylidae > Hyla > Hyla sarda. The sequence goes on from NC_079192.1 coordinate 404,256,285, forward strand.
GATCTCCCCAGACTAGTGATCTACAAATGATCTCCCCAGACTAGTGATCTACAAATGATCTCCACAGACTAGTGATCTATAAATGATATCCACAGACTAGTGATCTACAAATGATCTCCCCAGACTAGTGATCCACAAATGTTCTCCACAGACTAGTCATCAACAAATGTTCTCCACAGACTAGTCATCTACAAATGTTCTCCACAGACTAGTGATCTACAAATGTTCTCCACAGACTAGTGATCTACAAATGATCTCCACAGACTAGTGATCTACAAATGATCTCCTCAGACTAGTGATCTACAAATGATCTCCACAGACTAGTGATCCACAAATGTTCTCCACAGACTAGTGATCTAAAAATGTTCTCCACAGACTAGTGATCTACAAATCATCTCCTCAGACTAGTGTTCTACAAATGATCTCCACAGACTAGTGATCCACAAATGTTCTCCACAGACTAGTGATCCACAAATGTTCTCCACAGACTAGTGATCTACAAATGATCTCCTCAGACTAGTGATCTACAAATGATCTCCACAGACTAGTGATCCACAAATGTTCTCCACAGACTAGTGATCTAAAAATGTTCTCCACAGACTAGTGATCTACAAATGATCTCCTCAGACTAGTGATCTACAAATGATCTCCACAGACTAGTGATCCACAAATGTTCTCCACAGACTAGTGATCTAAAAATGTTCTCCACAGACTAGTGATCTACAAATGTTCTCCACAGACTAGTGATCTACAAATGATCTCCACAGACTAGTGATCTACAAATGATCTCCACAGACTAGTGATCTACAAATGTTCTCCGCAAACTAGTGGTCTACAAATGTTCTCCACAGACTAGTGATCTACAAATGATCTCCCCAGACTAGTGATCTACAAATGATCTCCACAGACTAGTGATCTACAAATGTTCTCCACAGACTAGTGATCTACAAATGATCTCCCCAGACTAGTGATCTACAAATGATCTCCCCAGACTAGTGATCTACAAATGTTCTCCCCAGACTAGTGATCTACAAATGATCTCCACAGACTAGTGATCTACAAATGTTCTCCACAGACTAGTGATCCACAAATGTTCTCCACAGACTAGTGATCCACAAATGTTCTCCACAGACTAGTGATCTACAAATGATCTCCCCAGACTAGTGATCTACAAAGGATCTCCACAGACTAGTGATCCACAAATGTTTTCCACTGACTAGTGATCTACAAATGTTCTCCACAGACTAGTGATCTACAAATGATTTCCACATACTAGTGATCTATAAATGATCTCCCCAGAATAGTGATCTACAAATGATCTCCACGGACTAGTGATCCACAAATGTTCTCCACAGACTAGTGATCTACAAATGTTCTCCACAGACTAGTGATCTACAAATGATCTCCCCAGACTAGTGATCTACAAATGATCTCCCCAGACTAGTGATCTACAAATGATCTCCACAGACTAGTGATCTATAAATGATCTCCACAGACTAGTGATCTACAAATGATCTCCCCAGACTAGTGATCCACAAATGTTCTCCACAGACTAGTCATCAACAAATGTTCTCCACAGACTAGTCATCTACAAATGTTCTCCAGAGACTAGTGATCTACAAATGTTCTCCACAGACTAGTGATCTACAAATGATCTCCACAGACTAGTGATCTACAAATGATCTCCTCAGACTAGTGATCTACAAATCATCTCCACAGACTAGTGATCCACAAATGTTCTCCACAGACTAGTGATCTAAAAATGTTCTCCACAGACTAGTGATCTACAAATCATCTCCTCAGACTAGTGTTCTACAAATGATCTCCACAGACTAGTGATCCACAAATGTTCTCCACAGACTAGTGATCCACAAATGTTCTCCACAGACTAGTGATCTACAAATGATCTCCTCAGACTAGTGATCTACAAATGATCTCCACAGACTAGTGATCCACAAATGTTCTCCACAGACTAGTGATCTAAAAATGTTCTCCACAGACTAGTGATCTACAAATGATCTCCTCAGACTAGTGATCTACAAATGATCTCCTCAGACTAGTGATCTACAAATCATCTCCACAGACTAGTGATCCACAAATGTTCTCCACAGACTAGTGATCTAAAAATGTTCTCCACAGACTAGTGATCTACAAATCATCTCCTCAGACTAGTGTTCTACAAATGATCTCCACAGACTAGTGATCCACAAATGTTCTCCACAGACTAGTGATCCACAAATGTTCTCCACAGACTAGTGATCTACAAATGATCTCCTCAGACTAGTGATCTACAAATGATCTCCACAGACTAGTGATCCACAAATGTTCTCCACAGACTAGTGATCTAAAAATGTTCTCCACAGACTAGTGATCTACAAATGATCTCCTCAGACTAGTGATCTACAAATGATCTCCACAGACTAGTGATCCACAAATGTTCTCCACAGACTAGTGATCTAAAAATGTTCTCCACAGACTAGTGATCTACAAATGTTCTCCACAGACTAGTGATCTACAAATGATCTCCCCAGACTAGTGATCTACAAATGATCTCCACAGACTAGTGATCTACAAATGTTCTCCACAGACTAGTGATCTACAAATGATCTCCCCAGACTAGTGATCTACAAATGATCTCCCCAGACTAGTGATCTACAAATGTTCTCCCCAGACTAGTGATCTACAAAGGATCTCCACAGACTAGTGATCCACAAATGTTTTCCACTGACTAGTGATCTACAAATGTTCTCCACAGACTAGTGATCTACAAATGATTTCCACATACTAGTGATCTATAAATGATCTCCCCAGAATAGTGATCTACAAATGATCTCCACGGACTAGTGATCCACAAATGTTCTCCACAGACTAGTGATCTACAAATGTTCTCCCCAGACTAGTGATCTACAAATGATCTCCACAAACTAGTGATCTACAAATGATCTCCACAGACTAGTGATCCACAAATGTTCTCCACAGACTAGTGATCCACAAATGTTCTCCACAGACTAGTGATCTACAAATGTTCTCCACAGACTAGTGATCTACAAATGATCTCCACAGACTAGTGATCTACAAATGATCTCCACAGACTAGTGATCTACAAATGTTCTCCGCAAACTAGTGATCTACAAATGTTCTCCACAGACTAGTGATCTACAAATGATCTCCCCAGACTAGTGATCTACAAATGATCTCCACAGACTAGTGATCTACAAATGTTCTCCACAGACTAGTGATCTACAAATGATCTCCCCAGACTAGTGATCTACAAATGATCTCCCCAGACTAGTGATCTACAAATGATCTCCACAGACTAGTGATCTATAAATGATCTCCACAGACTAGTGATCTACAAATGATCTCCCCAGACTAGTGATCCACAAATGTTCTCCACAGACTAGTCATCAACAAATGTTCTCCACAGACTAGTCATCTACAAATGTTCTCCACAGACTAGTGATCTACAAATGATCTCCACAGACTAGTGATCTACAAATGATCTCCTCAGACTAGTGATCTACAAATCATCTCCACAGACTAGTGATCCACAAATGTTCTCCACAGACTAGTGATCTAAAAATGTTCTCCACAGACTAGTGATCTACAAATCATCTCCTCAGACTAGTGTTCTACAAATGATCTCCACAGACTAGTGATCTATAAATGATCTCCACAGACAAGTGATCTACAAATGATCTCACCAGACTAGTGATCTACAAATAATCTCCAAAGACTAGTGATCTACAAATGATCCATACAGACTAGTGATCTACAAATGATCTCCCCAGACTAGTGATCTACAAATGATCTCCTCAGACTAGAGATCTAGAAATGATCTCCACAGACCAGTGATCTACAAATGTTCTCCACAGACTAATTATCTACAAATGATCTCCCTAGACTAGTGATCTACAAATGGTCTCCACAGACCAGTGATCTACTAATGATCTCCACAGACTAGTGATCTACAAATGTTCTCCACAGACTAGTGATCTACAAATGTTCTCCACAGACTAGTGATCCACAAATGTTCTCCACAGACTAGTGATCTACAAATGATCTCCACAGACTAGTGATCTACAAATTATCTCCCTAGACTAGTGACGCTTGTCCTTTATCATCATGGCACTGCTCCTCCTCAACATGGAGGCCACAAAGATGGACTCCTTTCTATCTTTAGACTCTTAGATGCTTTCTTCAGCTAAAACTGGAAAATTCTAGCAATTTCCATGATTTTAGGGTTCTATGCAGGAGCAAGGAGGGTCCCAAGTGATTGTGAGTTAGTCCTGACTATGCCTCTACAGCTCAGACTAAATGGTGCATCCTCTGTTTGTGAAAGCTCCACTCAGACTCCACGAGCTCCTGTCTCCCCAGACTAGAAGGGGGCGGTCCTAATTAACCCCTCCCTATTCTGGAATATTCAATTGTGAGTCTATGTTCAATACAGAATATACACTCACTGGCCACTTTATTAAATTGCTTGTTAAGACAATTAGCTCATTGGACAATCACGTGGCAGCAACCTAAAGCATTTAGGCATGTAGACGTGGTCAAGACAACTTGCTGAAGTTCAAACAGAGCATCAGAATGGGGAAGAAAGGGGATTTTGGTGACTGTGTACGTAGCCTGGTTCTTGGTGCCAGACGGGCCGGTCTGAGTATTTCAGAAACTGCTAATCTACTGGGATTTTCAAGCACAACCATCTCTAGGGTCAGAAAAAGAGAAAATATCCAGTGAGCGGCAGTTGTGGGGGTGAAAATGTCTTCTTGTATCAGAGGAGAGTGGGCAGACTGGTTTGAGATAACAAAAAGATAGAAGTAAATAATCAAGGTATACAGAATACCATCTCTTAACACACAACACGTCCAACCTTTAAGCAGATGGGCTACAGCAGCTGGCAACCACACCTGGTACCACTTCTGTAAGCTAAAAACAGGAAACCGAGGAAACAATTCAAACAGGTCACCTAAATTGTACAGTGAAAGACCTGAAGAACGTTGTCTGGTCTGATGTGTCTAGATTCCAGCTGTAACATTCAGATAGCAGGGTCAGAATTTGGCGTGTATTCGTAGGTGTTGACTTAAACATAATATCAACGTCTTTATGTTACTTTTGGTTATTATTTTTATTAATAAAGTAACACAAACTAAAAATATTAACATAGCAGTATAGAAAAATAAGGATCATGGTGTAATAGTGTCATTATATGGAATTATTATAAAATAGGATGAGTAAATGGTGAAAGAATGATAGCAATTCTCACCATGAAAATTTTACATTGGTGTCCATCTTTTGTAAATTTAGGTTCAGGTTCGGGGCGCCTCCAGTTGCCTCTTCTTATAGAATTATTGGTAAACACCAGTGATAGTGTATACTCATCGAGAAAGAAAACCAGTGAATGGCTAAGGTGGTTTATAAACGTTAACCCAGCTACGAATATACATTTTTTAACCTCTTCACGACCCATGACATATGCATAAGTCATAACACCCTGGGTCTTAAGGACCCATGACATATGCATACGTCATGTCTTTTCCTGGTCTCCGCCGCTCACCCGGCGGAGATCGGAAGCGGATCCCTGCTGAAATCCTTCAGCAGGGATCCAGGGCAAACGCCATGTCGGCGATCGCCGCAAATCGCAAGGGAAATCGCCCTTGCGATCTGCGGCGATACCGGGCTGATCGGGTCTCTGGGACCCGACCGCCCGGTAATTTTGCATGATCCCGGCTGTCACAGACAGCCAGGACCATGCTAACGTATAGGAGCAAGGTGGCAAGCCTGCCACCTCCTCCTATACCCTGCGATCTGTCGGTTAGTTAACCGACCAATCGCAGGAGGGGGGGGGGGGGGCGGTTACTTCCTCCCGTCCTGCCCGGCCCCTGGAAGTCCGGAGAGGACGGGAGGAAGACTGGAGGACGCGGCGGGGGACGGGGGAGTGCTGGGGACCGGCCCCGGTACTTACCTCGTCCCTGAAGACCCGGTTCCCGGCGAGGAAGATGGCGGCGACAGGTGAGTTGATCTTCAGCCGCGGTCGGGCCCTTTACAGCAATGCACGTCGCCGTAAAGCGACATGCATTGCTGTATTGGGACCCTATATACTACAACTCCCAGCATGCCCAGACAGCCCTTGGCATCTGGGCATGCTGGGAGTTGCAGTTTTGCAACATCTGGAGGTCCACAGTTTGGAGACCACTGTGCCCTTCCAGATGTTGCAAAACTACACATTCTCAGCATGCCCTTACTGTCCAGGCATGCTGGGAGTTGTAGTTCTGTAACATCTGGCCCTTCAGATGTTGCAGAACTACAACTCCCAGCATGCCTGGACAGTTTTGACATACTGGGAGTTGTAGTTTTGCAACATCTGGAAGGGCACAGATTGGGAACCACTGTATTAGTGGTCTGCAAACTGTAGTCCTCCAGATGTTGCAAACTACAACTCCAAGCATGCTGGGAGTTGTAGTTCGGCAACATCTGGCTATAAAGATGTTGCCGAACTACTACTTCCAGCATGCCTGAGAATGTTTGGGAGTTGTGGTTTTGCAACAACAGGAGGCACACTGGTTGGGAAACATTGTTTCCTAACTCAGTGTTTCCCAACCCGTATGCCTCCAGCTGTTGTGAAAACTATAACTACCAGCATGCACTGATAGACTGTGCATGCTGGGAGTTGTAGTTTTGCAACAGCTGGAGGTCCCCCCCTTGTGAATGTACAGGGTACATTCACATGGGCAGGGGGCTTACAGTGAGTATCCGGCTGCAAGTTTGCGATGCAGCAAATTTTGCGCGGCAGCTCAAACTCGTAGTGGGAAAATCGCTGTAACCCTCCACCCGTGTGACTGTACCCTAAAAACACTACACTACATTGACACAAAATAAAATAAAAAGTAAAAAACACTACATATACACATACCCCTACACAGCCCCCCTCCCCAATAAAAATGAAAAACGTCTGGTACGCCACTGTTTTCAAAATGGAGCCTCCAGCTGTTGCAAAACAACAACTCTCAGTACTGCCGGACAGCCGTTGACTGTCCAAGCATGCTGGGAGTTTTGCAACAGCTGGAGGCACCCTGTTTAGGAATCACTGGCGTAGAATACCCCTATGTCCACCCCTATGCAAATCCCTAATTCAGGCCTCAAATGCGCATGGCGCTCTCACTTCGGAGCCCTGTCGTATTTCAAGGCAACAGTTTTGGGACACATATGGGGTATCGCCGTACTCGGGAGAAATTGCCTTACAAATTTTGGGGGGCTTTTTCTCCTTTCACCCCTTATGAAAAGGTGAAGTTGGGGTCTACACCAGCATGTTAGTGTAAAAAAATAATTTTTTTACACTAACATGCTGGTGTTGCCCTATACTTTTCATTTTGACAAGAGGTAAAAGGGAAAAAAGCCCCCCAAAATTTGTAATGCAACTTCTCCCGACTACGGAGATACCCCATATGTGGGGGCAATGTGCTCTGGGGGCGCACAACAAGGCCCAGAAGGGAGAGTGCACCATGTACATTTGAGGTGATTTGCACAGGCGTGGCTGATTGTTACAGCGGTTTTGACAAACGCAAAAAAAAAAAAAAAACACATGTGACCCCATTTTGGAAACTACACCCCTCACGAATGTAATGAGGGGTGCAGTGAGAATTTACACCCCACTGGTGTCTGACAGATCTTTGGAACAGTGGGCTGCGCAAATTAAAAATTTTGTACAGCCCACTGTTCCAAAGATCTGACAGACACCAGTGGGGGGTAAATGCTCACTGTACCCCTTGTTACGTTCCTCAAGGGGTCTAGTTTCCAAAATGGTATGCCATGTGGGGGTTATTTTGCTGTTCTGGCACCATTGGGGCTTCCTAAATGCGACAAGCCCCCCGAGCAAAATTTGCTCTCAAAAAGCCAAATATGACTCCTTCTCTTCTGAGCATTGTAGTTCGCCCGTAGTGCGCTTCAGGTGAACTTATGGGGTACCTCCATACTCGGAAGAGATGGGGTTACAAATTTTGGGGGGTATTTTCTGCTATTAACCCTTGAAAAAATGTGAAATTTTGGGGGGAAACAAACATTTTAGTGAAATTTTTTTTTTTTTTTTACGTATGCAAAAGTCGTGAAACCCCTGTGGGGTATTAAGGCTCACTTTATTCCTTGTTACCTTCCTCAAGGGGTCTAGTTTCCAAAATGGTATGGCATGTGGGTATTTTTTGCTGTCCTGGCACCATAGGGGCTTCCTAAATGCGACATGCCCCCGAGCAAAATTTGCTCTCAAAAAGCCAAATATGACTCCTTCTCTTCTGAGCATTGTAGTTCGCCCATAGTGCACTTCATGTCAACATATGGGGTACCTCCATACTCAGAAGAGATGGGGTTACAAATTTTGGGGGGTATTTTCTGCTATTAACCCTTGCAAAAATTAGAAATTTGGGGGGAAACACACATTTTATTGAAATTGTTTTTAATTTTTTTTACATATGCAAAAGTCGTGAAACACCTGTAGGGTATTAAGGTTCACATTATTCCTTGTTACGTTCCTCAAGGGGTATAGTTTCCAAAATGGTATGCCATGTGTTTTTTTTTTCCTGTTCTGGCACCATAGGGGCTTCCTAAATGCAATATGCCCCCCAAAAACCATTTCAGAAAAACATACGCTTCAAAATCCCCTTGTCGCTCCTTCCCTTCTGAGCCCTCTACTGCGCCCGCCGAACACTTTACGTAGACATATGAGGTATGTGCTTACTCGAGAGAAATTGGGCTACAAATATAAGTATACATTTTCTCCTTTTACCCCTTGTAAAAATTCAAAAATTGGGTCTACAAGAACAAGCGAGTGTAAAAAATGAAGATTGTGAATTTTCTCCTTCACTTTGCTGCTATTTCTGTGAAACACCTAAAGGGTTAAAATGCTGACTGAATGTCATTTTGAATACTTTGGGGGGTGCAGTTTTTATAATGGGGTCATTTGTGGGGTATTTCTAAGATGAAGACCCTTCAAATCCACTTCAAACCTGAACTGGTCCCTGAAAAATTGTGATTTTGGAAATTTTGTAAAAATTGGAAAATTGCTGCTGAACTTTGAAGCCCCCTGGTGTCTTCCAAAAGTAAAAACTCGTCAATTTTATAATGCAAATATAAAGTAGACATATTGTATATGTGAATAAAATAAAATAATATTTGGAATATCCATTTTCATTACAAGCAGAGAGCTTCAAAGTTATAAAAATGCAAAATTTTCAAATTTTTCATCAAATTTTTGGATTTTTCACCAAGAAGGGATGCAAGTTACCAAAAAATTTTACCACTAAGTTAAAGTAGAATATGTCATGAAAAAACAATCTCGGAATCAGAATGATAACTAAAAGCATTCCAGAATTATTAATGTTTAAAGTGACAGTGGTCAGATGTGCAAAAAATGGCCGGGTCCTAAGGTGTAAAATGGCTGGGTCCTTAAGGGGTTAAAACATGGACTTTTCAAGTCATATAGAATTTGTTTCCCATGTTGCGGATTATAAATGATTTTCTTTATTTTCCATGTTTATACTTATGCTGATTTCAATTACTACACTGTTGTAGTGTGAAAATTCATTGTAATTTTGAAATTTTCAATAAAAACTAATGTTAAACAGAATTTGGCATAAATAACATGAAAACATGGATCCATCCTGCCTTGTATCTGCGGTTCAGGCTGGTGGGGGTGTAATGGTGTGGGGGGGGGGGGGGGGGATTTTCTGGACACTTTGGGCCCCTTAGTACCAATTGATCCTGGTATAAACACTGCAGCCTACCTGAGTATTGTTACTGACCATGTCCATCCCTTTATGACCACAGTGGACACATCTTCTGATGATACTTCCAGCAGGATAATGCCCCATGTTACATGACATCATCTCATACAGGACAATGAGGTCACATGACATCATCTCATACAGGACAATGAGGTCACATGACATCATCTCATACAGGACAATGAGGTCACATGACTCCAATGGCCTCCACAGTCACCAGATCTCATGCAATAGATCACCGCTGGGATGTGGTGGAAACGGAGATTCTCTTCATGGATCCAACAAATCTACAGCAACTGTGTGATGTCATCATGTCCATATAGAGGAACTGTGTGATGTCATCTTGTCCATATAGAGGAACTGTGTGATGTCATCATGTCCATATGGAGGAACTGTGTGATGTCATCATGTCCATATGGAGGAGCTGTGTGATGTCATCATGTCCATATGGAGGAACTGTGTGATGTCATCATGTCTATATGGAGGAACTGTGTGATGTCATCATGTCCATATGGAGGAACTGTGTGATGTCATCATGTCCATATGGAGGAACTGTGTGATGTCATTATGTCCATATGGAGGAGCTTTGTGATGTCATCATGTCCATATGGAGGAGCTGTGTGATGTCATCATGTCCATATGGAGGAACTGTGTGATGTCATCCTGTCCATATGGAGGAACTGTGTGATGTCATCATGTCTATATGGAGGAACTGTGTGATGGCATCATGTTCATATGGAGGAACTGTGTGATGTCATCATGTCCATATGGAGGAACTGTGTGATGTCATCATGTTCATATGGAGGAACTGTGTGATGTCATCATGTCCATATGGAGGAACTGTGTGATGTCATCATGTTCATATGGAGGAACTGTGTGATGTCATCATGTCCATATGGAGGAACTGTGTGATGTCATCATGTCCATATAGAAGAACTGTGTGATGTCATCATGTCTATATGGAGGAACTGTGTGATGTCATCATGTCCATATGGAGGAACTGTGTGATGTCATCATGTCCATATAGAAGAACTGTGTGATGTCATCATGTCTATATGGAGGAACTGTGTGATGTCATCATGTTCATATGGAGGAACTGTGTGATGTCATCATGTCCATATGGAGGAACTGTGTGATGTCATCATGTTCATATGGAGGAACTGTGTGATGTCATCATGTCCATATGGAGGAACTGTGTGATGTCATCATGTCCATATAGAAGAACTGTGTGATGTCATCATGTCCATATGGAGGAACTGTGTGATGTCATCATGTCCATATGGAGGAACTGTGTGATGTCATCATGTCCATATGGACTGAAATCTCTGAGGAATCCAGCACCTTGTAGAAAGTATTCCACGAAGAATTAAGGCAAGAGGGGTCTAATCCGAGACTAACAAGGTGTACTCAATAAAGTGACATTGAGTGAATTTATCACTGTGGACATACATATTTTTTTCGATTCGCCCCAATAGGTATGTGGGAATATTCTGTATTATCCACAGAGCTGCTGATGTGTATACAACTGCAGAGACTAAGAATACATGATGTTTATTTCATGAGTGGCACTCTCAGGGAGTCAGTAAAGTGTCAGGTCCGCGGCAGACACGTGTCAAGGGTGTTATAGTAGAGAGCCAAAGTGGTTTTCTATTTACAGGAACATTCCAGCTCAAAAAAGTCGAATTTACTGCGTGTGACGGATGACTCTGAGTTGCTGGAACTGGCAGCTTTTATAAGAATATAATCAACGCTGGTGTGAAGAATAGAGGAGATGGAGGCCCGGGGCATGGCCGCGGGAACGGGCAGCAGGGAGGGGCGATAGGGCACAAAACTGTGTCATGTATCAGAATCCCCCTCTTCTCTATTATGGGGGGGGGGGAGCAGGAGCTGTCAATAATATTTAACCCAACACTTTCACTGATTACCATGAAGCAGGATGTATAATGGAAAGGTAGGAAACGTAGATATACACCTCCCCTCCATCTCTATCTGTATACTGCTGCAGCTATCTCTATGGGATCAGGGTGAGGGCTCCTCTGTAATGCTTGTCCTACCGCCACCCTTCCCTAGAGCGATAGGGAGGTAGATAATGATGGAATGTCCACAACCGGAGAGTTTGCAGAAACAGTTGTAACTTTTACTGAAGATTTTATGCAAGCTTCATAACCGGAACAGTTGCTATACATGCAAGCTTTCTTTAGAGATTGACAAAGGTTGGGACTTTAGCAGTTTAGAGTCTTTAGGATAATATGCACTGTTCCACTGGATTTAGGGGATTAGTTGCGGTCCAGTAGTCATGCTAGCTTTAGCGGGGGTAGTTTAGAACTCATGGTTAAAGTTCAGCTGAGGCCGGTAGTTTTTCAGGCCTAGCGTGTCTTTGCTAGTTGCACAGATCCGTCCTGCTAGTCCGGCATCCACGAGAGCAGCAACCTAAGAGAGCAATCATTGGCTACAGCTCCCTTATATGGGCAGGGGCTGGACTAGTGCTAATTGGTCCAATACTTGTGTCAATCACCATTACAAAGGGTTGTGGGTAACACGTGACCCAAGGACCTCCAAAGGTCCTCCAACATACCATAGAGGGTATTAACATGGTCACATGACCGAAGGTCCTGCGACGCTAAACAAGGTAAGTACTATACATTATATTAAATATACCTCAATACCAAATATATACACATATTAACAGTATAGAATTAGAGTTGAGAAGAGGCGACTAGGGGCTGTCCCACCTAGGGGACCCTACCTGAACGTAGTTACTCTGACTTTGGGGACCACTACACTAGGTACTTGCTTGTTATAAGCAAGTTTTGTGGGTTAAAAGATTGCTGGTATTGGTTTGTGACATTTGGAGCCCTATGCACCCTACTTTTGTCGCACGTGATAAATTCACAACCATTGCAAAGCCAAAGGGAAAAAAATGTTTAAGTAAGCAAGTTTGTTAAAAATCACTTAAGGAAAAAACATGTAAAAAAATAAATAAAATAAACATTGATATGCCATATTTGTGCATTTTTTACACACCAAAAGACATGTAAAATGCTTAATAAATCTCTCCCTTTGTTCCTATTTCTGTACCTGTCCACGCTGTGAGGATAAAAGTGCTAAAGCTCATCATCTCCATGAGAGAGTTTTATGGTTTAGGTCAGAGAGAAAAAGGCTGAACAAGGATCTCTCTGCAATATACTGAACTCTTTATTTGGCCTCTGGTAAGAGTTTTGCTGCTTGGCTGCCTACGTCCTTGCAGGTATCATGTTGTCGACCAGAGTTGTGTGAGTAAAGAAAAGTCTATATATTGCACCACAGTATTCCAACCTGTGAAGATCCTCATCAATAGTGTTGCTCGCGAATATTCGCAATTCAAATTTTATTCGCGAATATCGCATATTCGCGAATTCGCGAATATTCGCGAATATAGCGCTATATATTCGTAATTACGAATATTCTTTTTTTTTTTTTTTCACAGTACACATCACAGTGATCACCCCTCTCTGCTTCCAGCTTATGTGGTGTAAGAAGGCTCTAATACTACTGTGTGAGACTGGCGTGCGAATTTTCGCATATGCTAATTTTTGTATATACAAATTTTCGCATATGTTAATTTTCGCACACACGAATATACGCATATGCGAAAATAAAACGAGAGCATTACGAAAATGCGAATATTCGCGAATATGACGAATATTCGTCCATATATTCGCGAATATTCGTGAATTCGAATATGGCCTATGCTGCTCAACACTACTCATCAATAGTTTCAGTAATGAGAACATATTCAACTAAGAATATTCACATCTGCATTAGATATTACATGTACACATGCTAGGAAGCACCTCAGACATTGCTAAATTTAGTAAAACTGCTAAAAGCAGCAGTTAAAGGGATACTCCGCCCCTACACATTTTATTCCCTATCCAAAGGATAGGGGATAAGATGTCTGATCATGGGGATCCCAACGCTGGGGACCCCCACAATCTTGGCTGCAGCACCATAGACATCCGGAGCACGGAGTGAACTTAGCTCCTTGCCGGATGATTGCTGATGCAGGGTGGAGGCTCGTGACATCACAACCATGCCCCACTTGTGACATCATAGCCACACCCCCTCAATGCAGGTCTATTGGAGGGGGCATGACGGCTGCCTGTGATGTCACAAGCCTCTGGAGCTGCACTTGACGCTCTAAACAAACGCCAAGTGTAGCAGGGAGACTGCAGGGGCCAAAACAGTACAACACACACCAAACAGTAAAACCATATGTTACTACAAAAATCTCATGATACATGGCCCCATTCATTCTTTCCTTTACACAAATCAGTCGATCTGGTACCTTAGCAGAAAAAAAGCCCCAAGCATGATGTTTCCACCCCCATGCTTCACAGTAGGTATGGTGTTTTTTGGATGCAACTTAGCATTCTTTCTCCTCCAACATGACTAGTTGAGTTTTTACCAAAAAGTACTACATTGGTTTCATCTGACTTTATGACTAGTGTTGCTCACGAATATTCGCAATTCGAATATTATTCGCGAATATCGCATATTCGCGAATTCGCGAATTTCGCGAATATAGAGCTATATATTCGTAATTACGAATATTCGTATTTTTTTTTTTTTCACAGTACACATCACAGTGATCACCCCTCTCTGCTTCCAGCTTGTGTGGTGTAGAGAAGGCTGTAATACTACTGTGTGAGACTGGCGTGCGGAAATTCGCATGTGCGAAAATTAGCATATGCTAATTTTCGCATATGCGAATATTTGCGTATGCTAATCTTGCGTATGTTAATATTCATATATGTTAATTTTCGCATATGCGAAAATAAAACGAGGATATAACGAATATGCCAATATTCGCGAATATGTGACGAATATTCGTCCATATATTCGCGAATATTCGCGAATTCGAATATGGCCTATGCCGCTCAACACTATTTATGACATTCTCCCAATACTCTTCTGGATTATCCAAATGTTCTCCTGCAAACTTCAGACGGGCCCGGACATGTACTGGCTTAAGCAGAGGGACACGTCTGGCACTGCATTATTTGAGTCCCTGGCGGCGTAGTGTGTTACTGATGGTAGCCTTTGTTACTTTGGTCCCAGCTCTCTGCAGGTCATTCACTAGGTCCCCCCGTGTGGTTCTGGGATTTTTGCTCACCACTCTTACATGGAGCCCCAGATCGAGGGAGATTATCAGTGGTCTTGTATGTCTTCCATTTTCTAATAATTGCTCCCAACAGTTTATTTCTTCACACCAAGCTGCTTGCTTATTGCAGATTCAGTCTTCCAAGCCTGGTGCAGGTCTACAGTTTTGTTTCTGGTGTCCTTCAACAGCTCTTTGGTCTTGGCCCTAGTGGAGTTTGGAGTGTGACAATTTGAGGTTGTGGACAGGTGTCTTTTATACTGATAACAAGTTCAAACAGGGGCCATTAATATAAATGTGATTTTATGGATATTTTTTCTCATTATGTCTCTCATAGTTGAGGTGTACCTATGATGAGAATTACAGCCTCTCTCATCTTTTTAAGTGGGAGAACTTGCACAATTGGTTGCTGACTAAATACTTTTTGGCCCCACTGTATTTTGGAGGACCCATTTGGATTGTCAGGTTCAGAGAATATTTTAGTAATCTTCCTTTATATGTAAATTTCCTTTTAAGGGGTACTCCACTGCCCCAGCGTTCGGAACATTTTGTTCCAAATGCTGGTTGTGGGCTGCGGGGGGTCGTGAAATCACGTCAAGTCAAGTCTATGGCTTGCATTTAGGGGGTATGGTGTGACGTCACGAGGGGTGTGGCCGTGATATCCTGACCCCCACAGCCCACACCCAGCGTTCAGAACAAAATGTTCTGAACGCTGTGGCAGTGGAGTACCCCTTTAACCTGATGTCATCCTGGATTCCCTTTCCACTATATCGTCTTTCTTATGACACATCCTTCCATGAAGTCTTATTCCGCCTATTATACTGTTCCTCTTCATGCAGTTGAGAAGGTTAATTTTCCTCTGTACTGCGCTCCAGTGTTGCCCGGCGAGGCATGGCACTCACAGATACGCCAACGTCTCCAATAATTACATAGGAATCGGGTAGAGTTGTGTGTAATTTCATTGTTAAATGTCATTTTGATTAAAAAGACAGAGGCTTTATACGTTATTAAAAATCACATTTCACGATAAGAGGAGCGACGGCCGCTCTCAGGAAGACGTTCTGCACTAAATTGTTTCTCACTCCAATCTACGACTCATCACTTATGGTATTTAATGGTGGATGGAACTGATTGGGGAAATGATGGAATTATCATACGGGACCTGAGACGAGGACCAGTATTCTCTGGCAGGTGACCTGATATAGATGGGTTATAGTGAAGTGTCTTTATAGAAATATATCTATCTATCCACAGTCAAATATTGGTACCCGGGGCATTTTTCAAGAACATGAAGTATTTCTCACAGAAAAGGATTGCAGTAACACACGTTTTGCTATACATATGTTTATTCCCTTTGTGTGTATTGGAACTAAACCAAAAAAAGGAGGAAAAAAAGCAAATTGGACATAATGTCACCAAACTCCAAAAATGGGCTGGACAAAATTATTGGCACCCTTAACTTAGCCACTTAAGGACACAGGACATACAGGTACGCCCTGGCTCCCTGGTACTTAAAGGGGTACTCCAGTGGAAAAAAAACAAATTCTTAAAATCAACTGGTGCCAGAAAGTTAAACATATTTGTAAATTACTTCTATTAAAAAATCTTAATCCTTCTTGCATTTATTAGCTGCTGAATACTACAGAGGAAATTCTTTTCTTTTTGGAATGCTCTCTGATGACATCACGAACACACTGCTCTCTGCAGATGTTATTATAATAATAAGTCTTTATTTATTGTTGTCCTTAGTGAGATTTGAACCCAAGGCCCCAGCACTGCAAGGCAGCAGTGCTAACCACTAAGCCACCATGCTACCCTTAGCATACATCTGCTATGCACGGTTGCTAAAATGGACAGAGATGTCAGCAGAGAGCACTGTGGTCGTGATGTCATCAGTGTTCCAAAAAGAAAGGAATTTCCTCTGTAGCATTCAGCAGCTAATAAGTACTGGAAGGATTAAGATTTTTTAATAGAAGTAATTTACAAATATGTTTAACTTTCTGGCACCAGTTGATTTAAAAAAGAAAAAAAATTGTTTTTCCACCGGAGTACCCCCTAAGGACCCAGGGCATACCTGTACGCCCCTGGGAATTCCAGTCCCCGACGCTCACCGGACGGGGACCGAATCGGGATGCCTGCTGAAATCATTCAGCAGGCATCGCGTGACAACGCCTGGGGGGCTGAGTCCCCCCCATGTCGGCGATCAATTCAGACTGGCGATCTGCAGCGTGGCCCTCCAAATCTTGCAAAGCTACAACTCCCAGCATGCACGAACAGCAAACGGCTGTCTCGGCATGCTGGGAGTTGTAGTTGCGTGCCTCCAGCTGTTGCAAAATTACAACCCCCAGCATACACAGTCTGTCAGTGCATGGAGGGAGTTGTAGTTTTGTAACAGCTGGAGGTTTGCCCCCCCCCCCCCCCCCATGTGAATCTACAGGGTACATTTACAGGGGCAGGGGTTTACAGTGAGTTTCCGCCACAGATCAAACCCCTAGCGGGAAACTCATCATAAACCCCCGCCAGTGCAAATGTACCCTAAAACACTACACTACTCTGCACAAAATAAAGGGTAAAACACTACATATACACACCCTTACACTGTCCCCCCCCTTCCCCCCCAATAAAAATGAAAAACATCTCGTACGGCATTGTTTACAAAACGGAGCCTCCAGCTGTTGGAAAACAACAACTCCCAGCATTTCTGGACAGCCACTGACTGTACAGGCATGCTGGGAGTTCAGCAACAGCTGGAGGCACCCTGTTTGGGAATCACTGGCGTAGAATATTTTTGGTAGCGGAGGCAATCCCTAATTTAGGCCTCAAATGCACATGGTGCTCTCTCACTTTGGAGCCCTGTCATATTTCAAGGACACCGTTTAGGGCAACATATGGGCTATCTCCGTACTCGGGAGCACACAAACTTTGGGGGCTTTTTCTCCTTATGAAAAGGAAAAGTTGGGGTCTAAATAAAAAAATTTTACACTAACATGCTGGTGTTGCCCAATACTTTTCATTTTCACAAGAGGTAAAAGGAAAAAAAAAGACCCCCAAAATTTGTAACACAATTTCTCCTGATTATGGAAATACCCCAACAAGGCTCAGGAGTGAGAGTGCACCATGTACATTTGAGGCATAAATTGGTGATTTGCACAGGGGTGGCTGATTTTACAGCGGTTCTGATATAAACGCAAAAAAATAAATACCCACATGTGACCCCATTTTGGAAACTACACCCCTCATGGTACATAACAAGGGGTATGGTGAGCCTTAACACCCCACAGGTGTTTGACGAATGTTCGTTAAAGTTGGATTGGAAAATGAAAAAAAAAAATTATAATAATTTCACAAGGGAAAATAAGAAAAAAACAACAACATTTGTAACCCCATTTCTTCTGAGTAAGGGAATACCCCATATGTGGATGTAAAGTGCACTGCGGGGGAACTACAATGCTCCCGCCGAAGAAATGGGCTGACAAATTTTGTGGCGCATTTTCTCCCATTACCCTTTGTAAAAATGGTAAATTTGGGTAAAAAACTGCACTTTAGTGAAAAAGAAAAAAATTTCATTTACACATCCATGTATAGCGGATTAGC
Organism: Hyla sarda; assembly: GCF_029499605.1. NCBI lineage: Eukaryota > Metazoa > Chordata > Amphibia > Anura > Hylidae > Hyla > Hyla sarda. The sequence goes on from NC_079192.1 coordinate 404,274,792, forward strand.
CAGTGAATTCCAGGTTGGTCCAATATTCATCCATAATCGCTAAGATCTTAAGGTATAACCAAGCCTGAGAATAAACATGCACTTGTGAAACTATCCCTATAAAAAACCCTCAAGCCTTTTCTTAGTGGTGCAAATGCTCTAAAAAAGGCGACCCCGCCAACTGTCCTCTACAATAGGGTCACTATAGGGGGCGGTTTGTGGGGTCCTCCTGTTTAGGGCGGTAGCACTGCTGAGTTAAAGAGTAAGGTTTTTTGAAAAGGATCATTTTTTCCCAGGCTTGATTCTTTCCTATGAGAGGGTTAAAGGGGTACTCCGGTGGAAACGTTTCTTTTTTTTTTTTTTTTTTTTTTAATCAACTGGTACCAGAAAGTTAAACAGATTTGTAAATGACTTCTATTAAAAAAAATCTTAATCCTTCCAGTACTTATTAGCTACTGAATATTACAGAGGAAATTATTTTCTTTTTGGAACACAGTGCTCTCTGCTGACATCTCTGTCCATTTTAAGAACTGCACAGAGTAGGAGAAAATCCCCATAGCAAACATATGCTGCTCTGGTCAGTTCCTTAAATGGACAGAGATGTCAGCAGAGAGCACTGGGCTTGTGATTCAGCAGAGAACTCTGTGTTCCAAATAGAAAATTATTTCCTGTGTAGTATTCAGCCGCTATTAAGTACTGAAAGGATTAAGATTTTTTAATAGAAGTAATTTACAAATCTGTTTAACTTTCTGGCACCAGTTGATTAAAAAAAAAAAAAAGTTTTCCACTGGAGTACCCCTTTAATGCTCACAGAAGCCAGTCTCCTTGGAACATACTAGTAGTTAAGTACCATAACAGGGAGTATTTTGTTACTCACCGTTGCTGATGTCACTTTCTAACAGTTTCAGAGGACTATAGATACAGTAGATGCTCTTTTATACCATTTTGAGGGACTATAGTAAATTTTCTGAACGTCGGTAGTTTTCAATGTTATCAGAAACATGGACGCTCTGTGGTTTCCATCCCCTAAAAGAATTACCGTATTTTTCACCGTATTAGACGCACTTTTCTTCCCCAAAACAGGGGGGGGGGGGGGCAAAACTGGGGGGGGGGGGGGGAAGTTGGTGCATCTCATACGGCGAATACACACCTATCGGGTCGGTCCCCTGCGGCCATCAACGGCCGGGACCCGTGGCTAATACAGGACATCACCGATTGCGGTGATGCTCTGAATTAACCCATCAGGGTCTGAAGCTTAAGTGACACTAACTTGGCTGCTCAGTCGGGCTGTTCAGGACCGCCGCGGTGAAATTGCGGTGTCCCGAACAGCTTACAGGACACCGGTAGGGACCTTACCTGCCTCCTCGGTGTCTGCTCCGTGCCGGGATCTGCTCCGCGCACGCCGTCCTTTCATCCAATAGGAGCTGTTGATCTGATGAAGAGGGGGTTACCCTCGAAACGCATCTTCTGTACTTTTGTTTTTTTTTATAAATATGATCCCTGCCAGGATCTTTCATCTATAACTCATGCCTCCGGTGTTTTTGAGCTAGCAGCGCCTGGAAAATTGTTGGTCCTTTTTTCTCTACCTCTTCGCATCCAATAGGAGCGGCGTGCGTAGCGACGTGATGACCGCAACGTGATGACGGCGATGGAGAGCGTGGATCCCGGGGAAGAAGACGTGCGGAGCGTCGGGGACACCCCGGGGACGCGGCGACAGCGATGGAAGGCGACATCCAGGGCAGCGGTGACGGGTCCGTGGCGGCGGGTACACGTGAGTATTACCTCCTATCCAGTGGTCTTGAACCTGCGGACCTCCAGATGTTGCAAAACTACAACTCCCAGCATGCCCGGACAGCCAACGGCTGTCCGGGCATGCTGGGAGCTGTAGTTTTGCAACATCTGGAGGTCCGCCGGTTGAAGATCACTGTTGGGTGCAGAATCTTTTTTTTCTAGATTTTGCACCTTTAAAATTGGGTGCGTCTTATATGCCGTTGCGTCCTATAGGGCGAAAAATACGGTAGGTTAAGTCTGCAGCTTGTCTGTGAGGGCCTTGTGCAATCTATATGAACTTTGAATCCTGTTTAATATGATTAGAGATTGAATTTCATCACCATCTGTACAAAATGCTGCTAATCCTTTTTTACAGTTGTAAACAGACTGGCAAAAAAAAATTATATCGTTCTCTCCGGGGCCCCAGAGGGTTAAAATAATTTGACTTAATCCTTTCAACTTGGTCTTAAAAAAACAAGTGATTGCGTGAGATGTAGGTGGGAGGCACCTGCTTGGAACTTGTGCGCTAAAGGCCGGGGAGTCGCTTCAGATTTCACTGTATGTCCCAGAGTTGTGGTGTGATAATATTCACAAGGGGACAACTGCAATGAAGGTCAGCTGGGAGTAGTAGTCCTTCTTATCCTATGTCATGTATCATGTAGCTGGGGGGGGGGGTTGTAGTTACCCGGGGGGACATACGCAGAAACTTTCAGAGGATGTAATAGCCACAGCACTAACTCTGATCCATAGTGTATGTAGAAGGACCTTTGTTCAGCTTTTTCTCCTCTGTCTAAAATGAAAACTCCTTCTTGGAGCTGAAGACTTGAAGCACTTTATCCTCACAGCATGGACTAGAAAAGGACACAGGGCTTGTGCAAGGATTTTTGCCACCCTAGGTGAAAGCTAATTTTTTTGCCCATTGACCCCAACCATTGGCTCTGCCTTTGATGCACCCCACCTTACTATTAGGGTGACACACTGTAACAAACCCATTCCTCATGTAATCTCCTTACTACTGGGGTGACACACTGTAACAAACCTCCTCCACATGTAATCTCCTTACTACTGGGGTGACACACTGTAACAAACCTCCTCCTCATGTAATCACCTTACTACTGGGATGACACTCTGTAACAAACCCCCTCCTCATGTAATCTCCTTACTACTGGGGTGACACACTGTAACAAACCCCCTCCTCATGTAATCACCTTACTACTGGGGTGACACACTGTAACAAACCTCCTCCTCATGTAATCTCCTTACTACTGGGGTGACACACTGCAACAAACCTCCTCCTCATGTAATCTCCTTACTACTGGGGTGACACACTGTAACAACCCTCCTCCTCGTGTAATCACCTTACTACTGGGGTGGCACACTGTAACAAACCTCTTCCTCATGTAATCACCTTACTACTGGGGTGACACACTGTAACAAATCTCCTTCTCATCTAATCACCTACTACTGGTGTGACACACTGTAACAAATCCCCTCCTCACGCGACGGTGGTTCTGGCTGGGTGGGTGCTTCGGATGCGCGCTGGCTACTAATTTTCTTTCAAGTAACATAGTGCAATGTACAAAAATTGCTTTGCAAGTAAACTCACAGTACTCCAAACATGTTGGGAGTTGTAGTTTTGCAACAGCTGGGGACACACTCGTTGGGAAACAATGCTTTAGGGGGGTGTAATTTATCATTATATTTACACAGATTTATTTGCTGTAATTTGCGCAATAATTTAGCAACTTTGTAATTTTTTTTGCCAAATGTGCACTATATGAAGTCAAACGTGGCTTTACTTTTGCAGTGGTTAAAGGGGTACCCTGCCATAGACTCCAAAAGGATAGGGGATAAGATGTCTGATTGCAGGGGTCCCGCTGCTGGGGACCCCCGTGATCTCGGCTGCGACACCCCCGATATCTGGTGCACAGAGTGAACTTCGCTCCGTGGCCGATGACTGGCGGATGAAGGCTAGTGATGTTATGGCCACGCCCCCTCAATGCAAGTCTATGGGAGGGGCGTGATGGCCGTCATGCCCCCTCCCATAGACTTGCATTGAGGGGGCGTGGTCGTGATGGCACAAGTGGGGCGCGGCCGTGACTTCACGAGCCTCCGGCGCTCTAAGCGAATGCCGGGTGCAACAGCGAGATCGTGGGGGTCCCCAGTGGGGGGACCCCTGCAATCAGATAGCTTATCCCCTATCCTTCCTAGGGGATAAGATGTCTAGGGGCGGAGTACCCCTTTAATGATTTATCTTATACGTCTTTAAAAAAAAAAAAGTTGCGAATATGACTGCAACAGCAGAAGTTTTTTGGCAAACGTTCCAGCGCAGACCCCACTTTGAATGTTGCTTAAATCTAAGCTAAATATGGGGCCATGAGGCACGCACAGGAACATGCAGATTGATTTAGACTTATGATGATAAATCCCCATACTGCATATTTAAGTGGACAAACTGAGGGAAGCCATTTTATGACCAAATATAAAGCATGCGCACTCGACGATTGTTGCTGCTTCTTGTGTTAACTGTAAATGGTCAGAGGGGGGGGGGGGGGACCCATTCTGAGGAACAGAAATAAAGTATCTCTACTAGTGATGAGTGGCAGGGGTTATATTCAAATTTGCGATATTTTGCAAATTTATTCACGAATATTCTTCCTATGTTCACAAAATTCCCATATACACTTTTTTCCATGTGAAAATTGGAATGAAATTCGTATAGTGCGCATGCGTGATTATACAGTGGTCCCTCAACATACGATGGTAATCCGTTCTAAAAGGACCATCGTTTGTTGAAACATTGTATGTTGAGGGATCCATGCAATGTAAAGTATAGGACAGTGGTCTACAACCTGCGGACCTCCAGATGTTGCAAAACTACAACACTCAGCATGCCCGGACAGCCGTTGGCTGTCGGGGCATGCTGGGAGTTGTAGTTTTGTAACATCTGGAGGTCTGCAGGTTGAAGACCACTGGTAGAGGAAGTTGTACTCACCTGTCCCCGCCGCTCCGGACCATCACCGCTCGTCACCGCTGCCCTGGATGTCGCCTTCCATCGCTGTCGCCGCATCCCCGGGGTGTCCCCGACGCTCCGGCAAGGCCTCTGCTTCCCCGGCATCCTCGCTCTCCGTCACCGCCATCACGTCGCTACGCATGCCGCTCCTATTGGATGACGGGACGGCGTGCGCAGCGACATGATGACGATGGAGGGGATCCCGAAGAGGACGTGCCGGAGTCCCGAGGACAGGTAAGTGATCGTCAGCGGACCACACGGGGCACCGTAAACGGCTATCCGGTGGCAGCTGAAGCAGTCTGCGCTGCTGGATAGCCGTTTATGCGATGGCCCCGACATACAAAAGCATCGTATGTTGATGCTGCCTTCAACATGCGATGGCCTCTGAGAGATCATCGTATGGGGAAATGATCGTATGTCGGGACCATCGTAGGTCGGGGGGGTCACTGTATAGTGAGGGGGTGGGCATCTTTCCTATTGGTTGCTGGGATGTTACTAATCTCTGACAACTGTATTTCATTCCTTCTCATTGGCCCACAAGCTAAAAGAAGGGAGGGATCAGTGTCCTCTGGAAGTGCTGATATTCAGGAATATTTGGATATTCGCATATACGAAATATTCGCGCTCCACACCGACTCACACAGTAAATAATATTCAGTTTTTTATGAAAAAAACATATACTTTTTTAACTTTTCTCTCCATTATAAATAAAGTTTCTGTGCAAAGTGAAAACCTGATGGAACCGTACGCACATACGGTTCTGTACTGTTCCCATTGACTTCCATGTTTAAAAAAAACATATATGGTTTAAAGCGGGAAGCAGGGAGGGATGATCACTTTTTTTTACACTTTTGTTGCGATATGTACTGTGAAGAATATTTGTCATTACGAATCTATAGCGCTATATTGTAAATATTCGCAATAAAAATATTCTCGGTAAAAAATCGCATTTCGAATAATAGCGCTCAACACTAATCTCTACATGTGAATGCAGGATGTGAACGTCTGGACAACCCCTATGGATGGGCCCTATGTATCCCCAGGGCAGGTGTCTCTCCTGTCTCTGCCTTCCCTGACTTTGTCCCATGATGTATCTGGTATAATTATACTATATATAGTGCCAATTCTCTCTGCTGAATAAGCAATGAGCAGGCAGCAGAACCCATCATACTTTGGCAGGAGCACAACATGTATTAATGAGAGAGTCCTACTTAACGGAACCTAATGTGCACAGAAGATACAGAGGATGCATTAAATCCCAAAGACATTCACTGTATAAAAGGTAAAACGTTCTGCGTCCACCGCAAAGTATAGAACTGTGGGTTTCATTTGAATAGACTGCTTTACTATCTTACTGTTTTATATACTGTATATAGTGTCCAAGTTAGCTACTATCCATAAAGGGGTACTCCGCCGCTAGGCATGTGATGGCCAGTCATCCGTCATGGAGTGGAGTTCACTCCATGCACTGGATTACTGGGGCGCTGCGGCAAAGATGGCGGGAGATTTCAGAGGCCGGACCCCTGTGATCTCTGCCGCGGCACCCCAGTCATCCGGTGCGCGGAGGGAACTCCACTCTGTGACGGATTATTGGCTATCACAGGCAGCCACCACGCCCCCTCCATTCATATCTGTAGGAGAAGGCATGATGACTGTGTACTATCACAGAATCCCCAGACTGCCATGACTGCAGCACCACATTGCCGGCCTGGAAATCGCGCGGGGGGGTCCTGGTCCTGGGTCAGCTGACTTCCAGGGAGCTAAAGGATGACATCATCATCTATTAATTCCCCACCTTCTAGCTCACAGCGCCTCCCCTCCAGCTCTATGTGTATACTGCTGCTACTATCTCTAAGGGATCAGAATAGTTATACACTTCCCCTGAGGCTATGTTTTCAGATTAAGTTTTTTGCTGTGTTTTAGCTGTTTTTGCTGTGATTTCCCCAACATTGTGGCAAAAATATTGATATTTTACTGCAATTGTGCAAATTACTGTAAATAAGGGGTTATTTGTACCCCAATTTTGGAGAATTGCAGACGGAACAGCCAAAGTACAGTTAAAGGGAACCTTTCATCTGATGTTACCATACATAACGTGTGGCAATGCATTATATATGGTAATATCTTCTTCCTTACCATGCCCAGGAGACATTCCTATCGGCAGCGATGGTGAAGATATGAAGTTTAAAAGGTGTCCCCCGCTGGCCCACAAGTAGTCCCCTGGGCAGGAACAATCCTCTTCTAGTCCCGTCTGCCCAGGCTCAGACCACCTCAGCATGACCGGCTCTGTGCCCCCACATAGTTGTAGGCTGCAGGCCCCCTCTTCAAACTATATGCCTCCCTATAGTACAGTTTGTTATAGGCCCTAGGTTCTGTGGCCCCCACTATTATAGGCCACCATGTAGTAGATAGGCTACAGCTCCCCAGCTATACTGCCCCGATGACAAGGGCTGTAGTTTAGTTGTTGCTCAGTACCTTCACCATTCAGGTGCTTCAATGTCTGTGGACCACTCCTGGGTCCAGGCTCAAGAACCACTCTCCTGATTGTCCAGACATCTCCTGACGTCCTCCTGCTCCTCAATGCGCAACGTCTAGGACATCACTCATGACTCGTCCCAATTATCGGCAACCACTGGCTTAAAGTAGCCGTGGCACCAACTGCCACTTAAGATCAGGCAGAACGGCTGTGGCCACTTTAAGAAAAGTTTTAAAAATACAGAAGTGTCCTATTCAACGGTCCTATTCAACTAACAGGAGGTGTGTACAGCCCAGCAAAATATATCCTCTTGTCACAGCCTAGCAAGACTTGAAGATTGTCACTAAGGCTTAGAATGAGAGCTGAATTAGGGAATCCTTGTTTTAGAGAAGAAGGTCTGATATACTCTTATCTGGAGGAAAGGACACTTGTTGGGCTCTGTGCATGGGCTGAAAACACTGTATGCTCCGAGAGGAGACAATTCTTTGGGGGGGGGGGCACATCTGTCAGGAGCAATAAAGGATGTCAACCCATAGAAGAACCTGTGTATGAGAAGCTGTGAAGGTCCTAAGGAGGGAATCTGAATCCATCATATAGGAAAAGTTAGTTACTCTGAGGTCTAAAGTAGGACCCTGGAGGTCCAAGCCTGTGGCATAGTGGATTGAATTGGAGTTGCTGGAGGGATCGGTTGTGTAAGGGCCTTAGAAATATGGCTGAGAACAGAAGAAACTCTTCAAAAAGTTGTGTTAAAAAAGTTACATCGTAAAGTAATTGTTGACATGGTCATCGTCAGGGGGGCTTTGTGAAGGCAACTTTGTTCTAAGGTTTGTGTGAAGTCAACAGTTAACAGAAGTATTATCTCTATTGTTTACAACACTTTCCTTGCTAAACATTTCGCACACAATAGATATTCGTCAGCCAAAACTGTAGATTTCACCAGGATCAGACAACTATATGTGGTAACGGGGTATGATGAGGGCAGTTGGCATTAACCCCTTCTTTTTGTGACGCCAGGGCGTGGTTTATCCTCGATACTGGTAGATCCTGGGCTAGGCACGGGGGCAATTATGACTCTGACACCAAGTTATGGACAACGGTAGCTTTACTGAGGGTAGATAGATGGTAAAGTCTATACAGTTCAGCCAGGGCCCAAGGAGGTGACCAATGACTCAGAGACCTTAAGGGCTTGCTGGGACTTGTAGTAGGACTGGACAATGACTTGACTTGACTGAAGACTGATAAAGCTGTGACTTTATCTTACTTGACTTGATGGTGGCTGCAGACTTGACTTTGAGGCTTCCAACACTCTAGACACACACACTAGGCACGACTGACCTCAGCAAAGACTTACAGTATCTCCAAAGAGAAAGAGAGAGAAGCTCCACCCAGGGCTTATATTGGAGAGACTAGCAGGGAGCCCATAGGTCACTCTTGGGGGTCACCTGGTCACTGGTACCTCGTGGGTAACAATCACATGACATATCACATGGTATAACTCTTAAAGCAACATTACATTTTATAATACATTATAATGCAGAACATATGTACAGGGGGAAACAAGTACAAGTGGCCCAGGGGACACTGAAGGGAGGCTGCCGGACAGGGCAACTAGGGTACCGGGAAACACCTCCCGTACTGGGCCACCACACATATAATGTGTATAGTGGCCTTCCGACTCTTTCCTGACAGATGATGTAGAGGGAGGGAAGGATCGGGCATGTTGGATTTAAAGGGGTATTCCAGGAAAAAACTTTTCTATATATCTCAACTGGCTCCAGAAAGTTAAACAGATTTGTAAATTACTTCTATTAAAAAATCTTAATCCTTTCAGTACTTATGAGCTTCTGAAGTTAAGGTTGTTCTTTTCTGTCTAAGTAATCTCTGATGACACGTCTCGGGAACCGCCCAGTTTAGAAGCAAATTCCCATAGCAAACCTCTTAGCAAACTGGGCGGTTCCCGAGACACGTGTCATCAGAGATTACTTAGACAGAAAAGAACAACCTAAACTTCAGAAGCTCATAAGTACTGAAAGGATTAAGATTTTTTAATAGAAGTAATTTACAAATCTGTTTAACTTTCTGGAGCCAGTTGATATTTAAAAAAAAAGTTTTTCCCTGGATAACCCCTTTAAACAGCTAGACCCTTTTGTTTTCTGTGAGATAAGCTTCAGAAGTGCCTTATTTCACCGAGTTCATATTGCAACCACCAAGTTTCTATGCCTAAAAGTGAGAACTTGTTCAGGGTTCTATAAGATAAGTCAGTGCTTTAATATAACATCTCAAGGTTCATGTAGTTTACAATTCTGAGGACTATGATCTACAAAGAGCAATTTGCCCCTTTTTTCTCTATGGCAGATTGTCCTGTGAAGACGTCTTAAAAGAAGTAGTTTCCCTTTAAGTCGATTCCACACACATTAGCTCAATGAAACAATGAATTAAGTTAGGGCTCGAGTCGAGCGCAAGAGCTTTAATCCTCTAATGCAATCAGCCGTGATTGGAAGGAAAAGTCAGTCAGGCCTCAGTATGGAGATGCGGGAACATGAGGGAATGAGATCTGAGGAAGGGAAACGAAATAAGAAACATGACGCTTCACAGTGACTGGCAAATCTGTTCTATATCAGCTACAATTCCAGCACCAAGTAGCTGCTGTTCCATACATCTGCTGAGGAGCGCTAACAAGCTTCTTACATCTGCCTTAAAGCGGTACTCTGGTGGAAAAAAATGTTTCTTAAAGGGGTTGTGCGCTGCCCTAATTTTCGGAGCTCCGCTCACAGCGTACGGAAGTTCATTACTCCGAACGCTGTGTGCAGGCTTCCATGTTAGCGGCCGCCGGGCGTGACGTCACGTCTGGCCCCTCGCCCACCCCCTCGTGACGTCGTGAGGGCGAGACGTTGTGAGGGGCCGGGCGTGACGTCACGCCTGGCGGCTGCGAACACGGAAGCCTGCACACAGCGTTCGGAGTAATGAACTTACGTACGCTGTGAGCGGAGCTCCGAAAGTCAGGGCAGCGCACAATCCCTTTAAAGGGGTACTCCAGTGGAAGATAATTTTTTTTAATAATTTCATAATATAGATCAGGTACAGGAGAGTTATTGCAACTGTACTTGTGTACAATGCACCTTATTTAGTGCATACATTGAGGTATTCCAGAGTGTAAAGGGTGAGGGATCCCTGGTGAATTCCTGTCCACAATCACTGACAAGACACTGCCCTGTTCCTGTCAAACATGTTAAAGTTCTTCATCCTTAAGAGGAAGTTTATATTCTACACCAGAGAGAAGAGGGCTGTGCAAGGATCTCTCTGCAATACACTGATCACTTTGTTGGCCCCCAGTTGGAGTTAGAGTGAGTTAAAGGGTAGCTCCCACCATCCTATTTTTTTTTTCTGTCCCTGCCTATTGCCAATCTATCCCTAACCCCCTCCCTGCTTTTTTTATTTTTACTATATTAAAAATGCCTTTTGTCTGCCTGGCAGTGTGCTCACTACCAGGCAGACTTCCCCAGCAGGCACCACGTCACTGATGCCTGCTGGGGGGGACTTCCGCCCTTAGTTCATCTACACAGGGTGCCTCCAGCTGTTTCACCACTACAACTCCAAGCTTGTCCTGACATCTATTGGCTGTCAGGGCATGCTGGGAGTTGTAGTATTGAAACAGCTGGAGGCACCCTGTATAGATAAACTATTAGTTAGTTACAAGCGGCGCTGCGGCGCTAGTCTGTACCCCCCCCCCCGGTACAGCGCTAGCCCGTTCCCTCCTCACCCCCCCCCCCCCCCCCTGTCCTGCATACCCTGTTCCCTCATTACACTTTCAGTTACTGCAGAGTCTGGCAGCGGGCGTGCAGGGACAGCGACGGCGACGAGGCGGCGGCGATGTGCGGGAGGAGTGGCCTCCCAGACAGTGGCCGGGGAGCCAATGCGCTCGCTCCCGCCTGTCTGATTGACAGGCAGGGAGCGAGTGCAGCCTAACTGAAAAAGGACTGATTGCCACTCCAAAATCAGTCCTTTTTCAGGCGTGACGTCACGCCAGGCTGCAGCCGGCCACTGGGAGGGTGACCCCTAGTGGCCGGTTTTTAAATGTAAATGAAACCTTTTTAATGAAAAAAAATATATAATAATAAAAGTATATTAGAGATATGTTGTAGTACATAAGTACTACAACATATCAAAAAATAAAGTTGGTGACAGTGCCCATTTAAGGAAAGTCTCCATATTGCACCAACCCGTGAAGACTCTCATCAGTAACTTTGGGCTAAGAACATATTGCATCTGCATTAGTAATTACACATACACAAGCTAAAAAGCACCACATCTTGGCAGTAAAGCTGCTAAAAGCAACATGTAAAGGGACAGTGACCAAATATCCATTAATCCGGCTTTATAAAGCTGTAACATACCAAGTTGTAACAAACCATATCCTGTTGAATAACGTTCAATAACGTTGTTTGATGAAATCCTAGTGCAGAGGTCTCATCTCTGCACTTTGCATACGGGAACCGCTTCCTTGAGAAAAGATAGTCGTTTGGTCTCAAGGAACAATGGTTTAGCTACACCATCCTGCCACATGACTTATCAGTTACAAGACTACAATTCCCAGCTGTTCTGCATCATAAATGTTCTTAGTAACTCCACTAACACAAACACTAACAACATGCTACACACAGTGTAGACCTCAATAACTCTTAAAGGGGTACTCTGCTGCTCAGCGTTTGAAACAAACTGTTCCGAACACTGGAGCCGGTATCGGGAGCTCGTGAAGTCATATCCCCGCCCCTTCATGACGTCACCCTCCGCCCCCTCAATGCAAGTCTTTGGGAGAGGACGTGACAGCTGTCACGCCCCCTCCCATAGACTTGCATTGAGGGGGCGGGGCTATGACGTCAAAGGCTCCCGGCGCCGCTTCCAGTGTTTGGAACAGTTTGTTCCAAACGCTGAGCAGCGGAGTACCCCTTTAAGGGACTATATCCTTAGGTGAAAAAAAATCCTAGCTATGACTCTCTTTAGAATTATTTTAACTTACCGTATATACTCGAGTATAAGCCGACCTGAATATAAGCCGAGGCCCCTAATTTCACCCCAAAAACCCAGGAAAAGTTATTGACTCGACTATAAGCCTAGGGTGGGAAATACATCATCCCCCCATGTCATCATCCAGACCCCCGTCATCATCCAGACCCCCGTCATCATCCAGACCCCCATCAGCGTCCCTGTGCATAGTCATCAATGCAACGTCACTAGTCCAGGGCAGACCCGGAGCGCGGAGAAGAGGGCCCCCTGGTGAAAATGGACAGCCCAGAACAACTAACCCTCCCCACCGGACGGTCCCGGCACCATAGATGGCCCGGACCAGCTCACCCTTCCTTCCCACCGAGGGAAGGTGAGTAGAAAACTAAAGGGACTGGATGATGACGAAGGCCGCAGTGGTCTTCAACCTGCGGACCTCCAGAGGTTTCAAAACTACAACTCCCAGCATGCCCGGACAGCCAATGGCTGTCCGGGCATGCTGGGAGTTGTAGTTTTTCAACATCTGAAGGTCCGCAGGTTGAAGACCACTGAGAAGGGATTGACAGGCTGAGAGTTCACTCGACTATAAGCCGAGGGGGGGGGGGGGGGGGTTCAGCACGAAAAATTGTGCTGAAAAACTCGGCTTATACTCGAGTATATACGGTATGTTATTTCTATTTATCTAACTCATATTTATCGATCTCCTATGCATCTATCTATTTATTTATCTATGTGTGTATTCTCCTTCCAAAGAATGATTCATTGATCCCACGTGATCCGCATGACAGCAGTAGACATAAACAATCCAGCGTAATCTCCCAGCCATTCATTCCGCAGATTTGTACTCTCTCTTGTTTAGAGGTCAGAGTGCAGCTTGTATGAGAGCGAGTGAATGGGATGCTGGGAAATGCAGTCCTCAGCTCTCTGCATGGACCCTGGAACAAAGGACTAGCAAAATAATCATCTTCCAGCTCTTGCGTAGGAGGCACTCATGAATGGCTTGGTTTATTTGTAAGGCACTCCCAGGGATACAAATATAAAAAAAAAGCAGAGCATGCTGGGAAAACCACTAACGCTAGAAGTTCTTTGCCGCATGCATCCATTTAGTGGTTTACAAATCACTAAAGCAAAAAGGCCAAAAATAAAAGCTCAAAACATCCAGAATATAGTAGAATCATTTTACGATTCAGGTGAAGAATAAAAGGTGACGTGGTTAAAATTTTGGGGCCAAAAAAACTAAATAAAAAAAATAAATTGTAAATATTTTTCGAAGTACAATAGATTAATAAAAATCATTAAAAGCTATTGTAAAGTATATAAACTATGCCATTATTTTAAAAACAGTAAAAAAAAATGTAATCAAAACAAAAAATGTTTTTTTTTATTCAGCTTTCCCATATTGTTAATCTTAACAGTTTAAAAAAAAAAAGTTAGATAAAAAAATAAAAACATTATTTAAAAAAAAAACTTTATTCAAAACTAAATCTAATCAGCTAAATGATAAATAAATAAAAACAATTAATTAATTAATGAATTAATTAATTAAAAAAGAAGCAGCACCAAGTTTGCGCATAAAAGAAACAAAAATCCTGAAGTCATTGAATTTTTTAAACCTCAGGGCAATGGGAGATATAAAAATGCAAAGTGCACTAAATCTCCCGGGAGTGATTGTTGTAGTCAGATGCTTTTAACTGAAAGCCGGGAACAAAAACAATAATAAAATATATATATATTAATAATAATTATAATTTTTTTTTTACAAAATGTTCTAGTTGACAAGCAAAAATATTTATAAAATGAAATTTTTTCACATTCTTTTGAAGGATTTTGCTACAGAATTCTCTGTAAGTTTCTTTTCGTACCCCTCCCCCCCCCCCCCCTTTAACCTTGGCTCCCTCTTGCTCCTCCGATGCTGCTTTTTCTCCTCTACATCAGCTGCTCCAACCCATTTCATGGCTGAGTGGTGAAACTCTTCAACTCCTCTTTTTCTTCTAGAAATGTCTAACTTGTTTTCCTCCCCATCGATGTGTTATACTCGCTCAAGGCCTCATCTTTTATCCAGTTAAACCTTACATTCCTTGCTAATGCACGTTTGCTTTATGGGCGGTCTATACAGCGAGGGATGGAAGATCCTACGGTGAATGAGGAGAGGGAAAAAAAAAAAAGAAAAACCCATCATACCGATCCTTTGAATAAACATCAGCAAGCCTATGAATAAGAATGTGGAGGAGGCGATACTCGCTGCATTTCACATCATTTGCTTACTAGTCAATGAAGGCCTACGAAATGTGTTTACAACGGCTGGAATCAAAAAAAAGATTCTGATCTTACAAATGCATCTAAGAAAAGATAACGATATCAGAAAGCCAACAAGGATGAACGTTCTCTTCCGTAAAAGCCTAGTAAAAAAGAGTGGACAATAAAGTTCATTCTTTCGTCAAAATTTACAATTTAATAGAACCCTATTGCTAACCATCATACGCCCGATGCCAATCACTTTTGACATATTGACCACGTCGGATGATTGTTCCATTCGACTATAAAATTACAATCGATTTCTTTCGTTTCATGTAAGTTTTAAGTTTTTGCCTATTTGAATGATCAATAGCTTTTTTTTTCCTGTATAATATTTTAATAAACAAATAAAAAAAAATTTAGAATAAAAAAAAATGTAAAGATGCTATGTCTTGGTTGTGTTTAAAGGGGTATTCCAGGAAAAAACTTTTTTATATATATCAACTGGCTCCAGAAAGTTAAAGGGGTACTCCGGTGAAAACCTGTTTTCTTTTAAATCAACTGGTGCCAGAAAGTTAAACAGATTTGTAAATTACTTCTATTAAAAAATCTTAATCCTTCCTGTACTTATTAGCTGCTGAATACTACATCTGATGACATCACAAGCACAGTGCTCTTTGCTGACGTCATTATAATAATAATAACTCTTTATTTATTGTTGACCTTAGTGGGATTTGAACCCAAGGCCCCAGCACTGCAAGGCAGCAGTGCTAACCACTGAGCCACCGTGCTGCCCTTAGCATATATCTGCTATGCATGGTTGCTAAAATGAAAAGAGATGTCAGCAGAGAGCACTGTGCTCGTGATGTCATCAGTGTTCCAAAAACAAAGGAATTTCCTCTGTAGCATTCAGCAGCTAATAAGTACTGGAAGGATTAAGATTTTTTAATTGAAGTAATTTACAAATATGTTTAACTTTCTGGCACCAGTTGATTTAAAAGAAAAAAGGTTTTCACCGTAGTACCACATTAAACAGATTTGTAAATTACTTCTATTAAAAAATCTTAATCCTTTCAGTACTTATGAGCTTCTGAAGTTAAGGTTGTTCTTTTCTGTCTAAGTGCTCTCTGATGACACCTGTCTCGGGAAACGCCCAGTTTAGAAGAGGTTTGCTATGGGGATTCGCTTCTAAACTGGGCGGTTCCCGAGACACGTGTCATCAGAGAGGATTTAGACAGAAAAGAACAACCTTAACTTCAGAAGCTCATAAGTACTGAAAGGATTAAGATTTTTTTAATAGAAGTAATTTACAAATCTGTTTAACTTTCTGGAGCCAGTTGATATATAATTTTTTTTTTTTTCCTGGAATACCCCTATAACTAAAGTTTTTGTAAAACTTGTACATTTTGATAAAATATAATCATTTGAAAAATATAATAAATAAAAACCATACATAGGTGTTGTTTACATTGTTCTTTCTATATAAAAATGAATATTTTTTTTTTTTAAATACTGTATTTTCCGCCGTATCAGACGCACTTTTTCTTGGGGGGGAAAAGTTGATGCGTCTTATATGGCAAATACACATTAAAACCCTGTCATATCGTGGCGGTCCCTGCGGCCATCATCGCCCAGGAGCCGCGGCTAATACAGGATATCACCATTCGCAGTGATGCCCTGTATTAACCCTTCAGACGCGGCGATGAAAGCTGACCACCGCGTCTGAAGCGAAAGTGAAACTAACCCGGCTGTTCAGTCCCGAACAGCTTACAGGACACCGGGAGGGACCTTACCTGCCTCCTCGGTGTCCGATCGGCGAATGACTGCTCTGTGCTGGTATCCCCTGCATGGCCGGCGCTCTCCTTCATCGTCATCACGTCGTCGCGCACGCCTTCTCGTCATCCATTAGGAGCGGCGTGCGTAGCGACATGATGGCGGCGACGGAGAACGAGGATCCCGGACAGTAGAGATGTTCCGGAGCGACGGGGACACCCCGGGGACACGGCGACAGCGATGGAGGGCGACATCCAAGGCAGCGGGGACAAACGGTGATGGGTCCGGAGCGGCGCGGACACGTGAGTATTACCTCCTATACCAGTGGTCTTCAACCTGCGGACCTCCAGATGTTGCAAAACTACAACTCCTGGCATGCCCGGACAGCCAACGGCTGTCCGGGCATGCTGGGAGTTGTAGTTTTGCAACATCTGGAGGTCCGCAGGTTGAAGATCACTGTCCTATACTTTACATTGTATTTGGTTCAGAATCTTTTTTTTCTAGATTTTCCTCCTTTAAAATTGGGTGCGTCTTAGATGCCGCAGCATCTTATATGGCGAAAAATACGCAGCATTTTATATGGCGAAAAATACGGTAAATAAATACATGAAAATGTAAAAAAGTGACAAGGTTGTGGTCAACTAAAGTTTTTGTAAAATGTTATAAATTGAAGACAGGGCCGCCATCAGGGGGGTACAACCCATACTTCTGTAAGGGGCCCGGAGCTTCGGGGCATACTGGGAGTTGTAGTTTTGCAACAGCTGGAGGCACACTGGTTGGGAAACATTGGTGTAACACAATGTGTATGCATGCTGAATATGCTAGGACAGTGTTTCCCAACCAGTGTGCCTCCAGCTGTTGCAAAACTACAACTCCCAGCATGCCCAAAGGCTGTCAGGGCATGCTGGGAGTTGTAGTTGTGCAACAGCTGGAGGCACACTGGTTGGGAAACACTGGTGTAACATTATGTGTATGCTGAATTGTCTAGGACAGTGTTTCCCAACCAGTGTGCCTCCAGCTGTTGCCAAACTACAACTCCCAGCATGCCCTGACAGCCTTTGTGCATGCTGGGAGTTGTAGTTTTGCAACAACTGGAGGCACATTGGTTGGGAAACACTGGTGTAACACAATGTGTATGCATGCTGAATATGCTAGGACAGTGTTTCCCAACCAGTGTCCCTCCAGCTGTTGTAAAACTACAACTCCCAGAATGCCCAAAGGCTGTCAGGGTATGATTTGAGTTGTAGTTTTGCAACAGCTGGAGGCACACTGGTTGGGAAACACTGTCCTAGCCTATTCAGCATACACATCATGTTACACCAGTGTTTCCCATCCAGTGTGCCTCCAGCTGTTGCAAAACTACAACTCCCAGCATGCCCAAAGGCTGTCAGGGCTTGCTGGGAGTTATAGTTTTGCAACAGCTGGAGGCACACTGATTGGGAAACACTGTTCTAGGCAATTCAGTATTTCACAAACAAAGAGCAGTGTTTCCCAACCAGGGTGTCTCCAGCTGTATCAAAGCTACAACTTCCAGCATGCCGATACAGCGTTTGGCTGTCCGGGCATGCTGGGAGTTGTAGTTTTGCAACAGCTGGAGACACCCTGGTTGAGAAACACTGTATTACCCATGCTACTTTCTGAGAGTTTTATTCCACAACCTGCTGTCTTCCTTCCTGAGTGTATTCCCACCTACTTATCTTCTTGTCTTACTGTCTTTCTACCTAGTTACCTACCTACCTACCGGGCAACCTAGTACACTAACTGGCTACCTTCCTACCTGGCAACCTACCTACCTACCTACATGTCTTCATACCAACCTGGCAATCTATCTACCTACCTGGCTATACCTACCAGTTTTTATACCTACCTACCTGGCTATCTTTCTACCAAACTACCTGCCAACCTAGCAACCTGCCTATTTGGGTACCTGGCTATTTCTCTACCTAACTACCTGGCAACCTAACTGCGTACCTACCTGGCTGTCTTCCTACCTACCTAACTGGCTAGCTACCTACCCCACTATCCAGGGATTTTTTTTGCACCAAAGCCCTGTGGTTTCAAGCTACGCCCCTGGGGAGCAATATGAGGGGGATAATATAGAAAGGTGGAGCATTATGAGCAGCATAATATACAATGGTGACAAAATGAGAGGGGATAATATACAACCGGGGCAATATGAGGGGATAATATACAATTGGGGGTAATATGAGGGAATAATATACAATTGGGGGTAATATGAGGGGGATAATATACAATGGGGGCAATATGAGGGGATAATATACAATTGGGGGTAATATGAGGGGGATAATATACAATGGGGGCAAAATGAGGGGCATAATGTACAGTAAAGGGCAATGTGAGGGGCATAAAATACTGTGGGGGCAATATGAGGGTCATAAAATACAATGGGGCAATGTTTGGGGCTAATACTATACAGCTGCACAGAAGGGACTACTATATGGGGCAGTGTAATACATATAGGGGGCTTGTATAGAGGTGAGAATTTTGCTGTAGCGAGGAGCCTAAAATGTTTGTCCGGCAGATTCGGTGAAGACGAGTTGTGATCGGGCGAAATCTTCATGATGACCCAGGACAGATGGAGAAGAAAGAGAAAAGTGAACGACTCTGATCAGAGAAGACGTCCCTGTGAGTATATAACTATAATGACTTATATGGTCTACAGCACCTGTGTACAGCTGGTATCTATTTCTGTATGGTCACTGTATGGCGGATATTGGTATTTGTATAGTGGTTTTTATTCAATAACAATATAGGAGTATTAGTCAGTAGTAATGGTAGTTATTATGGTTTGGCGGAATTATATGTCCCTTGTATTGTGGTGTTATTAGTGATACTGGCCTGCGTATAGTGGCTTTTATTTCCTTACAGTATTCACTGCATAATTAATACAGAGTAGCGATATTACTTTATGTTTCTAAGCCCGATACTAAGATAAAATCTAGCATGTGCCATGGGGAGGGGGAGGGGGCCCAGACTACAAGCTGTGTAAGGGGCCCCAAAATTTCTGATGGCGGCCCTGATTGAAGAAAAAAAATGAATAGTATAAAGAGGTGTCGCGTAAGTCTGCAAAACCTGAAAATTGAAAAATGTGTTATGGGTCGTATCTAAATAATTCTCTGTAAATTTTATCATTTTTTGGGGGGAAAAAAGGATTTATTCCAAATTAAATTTGACACTGGAGATATGTGTCAGAAACCCTGATAAAAAGTGTCAAAAAGTGTGGCAGGTTGTATTTAATATATATATATATATATATATATATATATATATATATATATATATATATATATATATATATATATATATATATATACCGTATTTACCGGCGTATAACACGCACTTTTTAGGCAAAATTTTTTTGCCTAAAGTCTGTGTGCGTGTTATACGCCGATACACCCCCAGGAAAGGCAGGGGGAGAGAGGCCGTCGCTGCCCGCTTCTCTCCCCCTGCCTTTCCTGGGGTCTAGAGCGCTGCTGTCGGCCCTTCTCACCCCCTGGTTATCGGCGCCGCTGCCCGTTCTGTCCCCCTGACTATCGGTGCCGGCGCCGATAGCCAGGGGGAGAGAAGCGGCGCCGACAGCCAGGGGGAGAGAAGGGGCAGCGGCACCCATTGCCGGCGCCGCTGCCCCGTTGCCTCCCCCCATCCCCGGTGGCATAATTACCTGAGTCGGGTCCGCGCTGCTCCAGGCCTCCGGCGTGCGTCCCCAGCGTCGTTGCTATGCGCTGAACGGCGCGGCGCATGACGTCAGTGCGACGCGCCGTGCATAGCAACGATGCTGGGGACGCACGACGGAGGCCTGGAGCAGCGCGGACCTGACTCAGGTAATTATGCCACCGGGGATGGGGGGAGGCAACGGGGCACCGACACCGATAGTCAGGGGGACAGAACGGGCAGCGGCGCCGATAACCAGGGGGTGAGAAGGGCCGACAGCAGCGCTCTAGACCCCAGGAAAGGCAGGGGGAGAGAAGCGGGCAGCGACGGCCTCTCTCCCCCTGCCTTTCCTGGGGGTATATCGGGGTATACACGCGCACACACGCACCCTCATTTTACCATGGATATTTTTTACCCAAATATCCTTGGTAAAATGAGGGTGCGTGTTATAGGCCAGTGCGTGGTATACCCCGATAAATACGGTATATATATATATATATATATATATATATACGGTATATATTATTATAATTATTTTTTTAATGTGTAATAAATAAAGTTATTTCGTTATGTAATCTAATAAAACCAATTTAAATTTAAAGTTTAAAAAAAATATATTTTATATGAAAAATAAAAAGTAAAGAAAGAACTATAATGATTTTGAAGTGTAAGAGAAACACTGAAGATTTTTAATTTTTTTTCCAATGTAAATCTTAAATCGACTAGGGAAGTAGATTACAAAGTGGAGGTGTCCATGCGCTGCCTATTATAACACAAGTCATATGCCAGTGAAAGAAAATAATTGGTAGTACAATTCCTCTGGGCTATGTCTTTCATCTGCTCATTTCTTCAACCATTCTCCGCAGTCGCGCCTCGACGTACGAAATGTTTATGTTGTTATTTTTGTGTCATTATTTAAAGCCTCACTTAAATTGCATTGTGGGTTGTTAAAAATTAAAGCCTTTGGTCATAATTAGTTGTTATCAAGTGGGAGAAGTTGTTCTCGGGAGCGGTGGGGAGTATTTATTAGGCCCAGGCAGTCATGATTTTGGGTCCCACTGTGCGATGGGATTAGTCTCTACAGACATACGTATGCAGCTTCCTAAATTATTTTTATAATAGTGTTTGTATGTGTCTTTACTGAAAGTACTTAGATAGTACTGGGTAAAAGGCCCACAGAGAAAAGTTGGCGATCACATGTGTATGGGGTCCTCCCAACTCTCCATCATCAGATGAAGTTGAAAGAAAGACAATTTTTTCCTTAAAGGGGTTATCCAGCATAAGGTGGTTTTAGTACGTACCTGGCAGACAGTAATGGACATGCTTAGGAAGGATTTGCGCTTGTCTTGGGCTAAATGGCTATGCTGTGAGATTACCATAACACTGTGGTCAGCTTTCTGTGAACTTGTATTTTCTGTTTTCAGTTTTCTTGTTTGCCTACAAATCCCATGATTCCATGTTCCTCCTTCCCACACATCAGCTACCCCAACCCATTGAAGCATAAATGAGATGCAGACCTGTGGTTTTCAATCAGGGTGCCTACAGCTGTTGCATGAGTTGCAGGTTGATCCCTCCACCCACTGAAGCAGACAGGCTCCCTGTCATCAGCTGACTAGTGAGTCAGGTCTCGACCGCATTGCTAGCTGGGAAAAGTCTGAGACAGCAGTCATTTTGTATGCTGTTAAAAATAAATACAGTGGTCCCTCAACATACGATGGTAATCTGTTCCAAACAGACCATCGTTTGTTGAAACCATGGCATGTTGAGGGATACTTGCAATGTAAAGTATAGGAGAGTGGTCTACAACCTGTGGACCTCCAGATGTTGCTAAACTACAACACCCAGCATGCCCGGACAGCCGTTGGCTGTCCGAGCATGCTGGGAGTTGTAGTTTTGCAACATCTGGAGGTCCGCAGGTTGAAGACCACTGGTAGAGGAAATTGTACTCACCTGTCCCCACCGCTCCGAACCATCACCGCTCGTCACCGCTGCCCTGGATGTCGCCTTCCATTGCTGTTGCCGCATCCCCGGGGTGTCCTCGACGCTCCGGCAAGGCCTCTGCTTCCCCAACATCCTCGCTCTCTGTCGCCGCCATCACGTCGCTCCTATTGGATGACGGGACGGCGTGCGCAGAGACTTGATGATGACGATGGAGAGCGCCGACGATGCAGGGGATCCCCAAGAGGACGCGCCGAATCCCCGAGGACAGGCAAGTGATTGTCAGTGGACCACACGGGGCACCGTAAATGGCTATCCGGTGGCAGCTGAAGCAGTCTGCGCTGCCGGATAGCCGTTTATGCGATGGCCCCGACATACAAAAGCATCGTATGCTGATGCTGTCTTCAACATGTGATGGCCTCTGAGAGGCCATCGCATGTTGAAGTTATCGTATTTCGGGGCCATCGTAGGTCGAGGGGTCACTGTATTGGGATGAAAATCACATAAGAATTGTGAGAAAACCGTTACACACAGGTACAGACAGTATATATAACTACACTAACTTTACATCCCCTGTAGCATAGTCAAATTTAAAAAAATAATTCCTGGAATACCCTTTTAAGTTCTCCCTGGAGAGTCTGGTAGCAGCTTATTCTCGAGCCTGTGTATGTTTATGGGAGAGTTAGGAAGAACAGCTGTTTGACAAACATGCATTTAGTAGACAGTTATTGAAGTTGTATAGGCATCTTAAAGTGTACCCGTCATAAAAAACTTTTGACCTCTCAAGAGACATGTCAAAAGCTTTGATCTGTGTTTGTCTCAGTGATGAGACCACCACAGATTAGGAGAAAGAGCAGAGAGAAGGGCACATTAAAGCTCTTCACTCCCTGGCTCTCAGCAGTCTCCATCCTGTGGCCCCTTTATAAGCCTATAGGGCAGTCCTGTGGTGCAGTATTACGCTGGTGGTTGGCAGCCACCAGCATGCAGCGTATTGCACTGCTTACCTTGGCTGAGCTGCACCTCTTTCCCTACAGACTCCAGCTGCCACTTAGCAGGGACCACTCTTGTGGTAGTGAACTGGTGTCTCCCCTGTGGCTAAGTCCAGCTACTGCATCTTGGAGCAGGATAAAGGGTGAAAACCAGGGGAACACTTACACTGAAATCAGCAGCCAGGGGCCGCAGCTAATAACCTGCGAGGCTATTAACCCTTTAGATCCTGCAATCAAAGCTGATCATGGGACCTAAAACCAGTGCCATAAGTGATCGGGACCACCGCGGGGCAGTACCTTCCACTGTGCCACCTGATCTTTTTTGGGTTTCTCTAGCCTGCTTTGGCAGGGAATGGATGGCCTACGGATTTAGTGCCCTGGACTACTTCTTTAAACAGTAAGCGGCAGCTTGGTTTGGGTACTGTAGGTATGGACTGTGCTTTGCTCTGGTGTTGTATTTAAGCACTGTTCTTAGTTTTTCTGTATTTATGTATGGTGTCCTGGTGCTGTATTTATCTGATAAGTTTGGTTCTGGTGCTGAATTTATTTAATAAGTTTGGTTCCTGCAATATATATATATATACACAATTGGCTTTGTTTTGGTGTTGTATTTATGTACTGAACCTATTTCTGGTACTGTATTCGGTCTGTATACTACATTTAAGTAATGATCTTAGTTCTTGTACTGTACTAATATACTGTGCATGGTTCTGGTGCTGTATTTCTGTGAGCTTGATTATGTTGCTGCATTCATTTTATGAGCTTGGTTCTGGTACTGTGGATTCAACAAGCTTAATTCTGGTGCTGTATTTATACGCTTACTCCCGGTAACAATTATGGGAGCTTAGTTCTGATACTGTATTATGTTATAAACATGCTTTATATCTATGCATTTAACTTGGGTCTAAACTTTTATATTTGGGGGTGAAAAAAGGACAGAGGATTTGTTATGCTATGGGGTACGCATCGCACATCTCATACCCTTTCTCAAAGTGCACAATACAACTGTATACAACTATGTGCATATTGGTCTATAACTAATATATATATATATATATATATATATATATATATATATATATATATAGTACTGTTACATACATAGTTATTTCGTTTCTGAATTGATATATACAATATCACAATATCGCAATATCGTAATTGTTTATTAGTTTAGTTATAATTTTACATGATCTGGCATTCCGTGGTGTGAATGCACCCTTACATGTCACTTCCTAATCCAATTCCACAAAAGTCCTGACTCTTAGGGAACCCTAAGACTTTTTGTAATACATTTCAAAACCTTAATGGAACCAAAAGCATTTTGGGGTTCTTTTCGATACCTTCATAGAACCTTGAGGAAACCATTGCTCTTTTGGGCAATACTTTTTGGAACCCTAATGGGAACAAATACATTGCATAGTCTGCTTGTAATAGTAAGATACCCAGTCCTGGTTTGGGGCTACAGTATAAAGAAGCTAAAGGTGGTCAGGAACAACTCAGTAATCATACTACTTGAGCTTATTTCTGGAGGAGGTAGTGTTATTGAGGAGGGGGATGATAAGCTGCTATCACTCTCCTTCTATATTCACACTTCTTGCTATTTACGGGGATATTTGCATAATTGCACACAGATACACAAGCGAAACCTTCAGACATATGTTGCAATGTATAGCTTCTCCTAAAAGGAAGAAAGAACACATTTTGTGGTTGAATTAGAAGGTCGAACATCCATCGGAAACAATAAGATTTTATAATTTGTCAGGCATGAAAATACAGCACAGGGTGGTTTTCCGCATGTATAGTCAATGACCCTTTAACAGCCATTAATGACAATCCTGAAAAAAAAACTGAAAGGTGGTTGGTTTAAGGGAAAAACTCTATTATACTGTGATCCAATGGCATTCTCCTGTTTCCTGATATGGTCTGAACCTGAAGTAAGTGTTCACGACTGTTGCCGGCAGTCCAATTCCATTGTTTTCCTTATTTTTGGCTAGAAACATTTGCTTTGTCTCTTATCTACAGATTTAAACCATGAACCTTCCATACACAACTTCATGATCTCAGTTTAGCCTTTTGGTTATATTTTGGCACTTTGCCCAACTATACTCAAAAAACAGATCTACTCTAGTCCATGGGAACTGTAGCGCCACCTAGTTCACTTAAATTAAATTCTCTTATACCAGACACAATCACTCGACTAGAGTTGCACTGTTTCTATTTAAAAGACAAATATCATCTGTAGCTCGGCCATTAGAAGTAGTGGACCAACTTGGTTGCCAACAGATTTGGTTTTGGGAGAAATCATGGAGTGGAGTCATTCACTTTAATCCCTCAGAAGGGGTGTGGACTTTTCCCACAGGGTTTTTTTTTAGAGGCAAGGACACCACTAAAGTCAGTAGTGATTTGGGGATACAGACGACAGGAGTAACACATGTGCATAGTCATTAGTGTTGAGCGGCATAGGCCATATTCGAATTCGCGAATATTCGCGAATATATGGACGAATATTCGTCATATATTCGCGAATATTCGCATATTCGTTATACCCTCGTTTTATTTTCGCATATGCGAATATTCGCGTATGCGAAAATTAACATATGTGAAAAGTTACATACACAAAATTAACGCATGCGAAAATTCGCATATGCGAAAATTAGCATGTGCTAATTTTCGCATATGCGAATTTCCGCACGTCAGTCTTACACAGTAGTATTACAGTCTTCTTTACACCACATAAGCTGGAAGCAGAG
Organism: Hyla sarda; assembly: GCF_029499605.1. Taxonomy (NCBI): domain Eukaryota; kingdom Metazoa; phylum Chordata; class Amphibia; order Anura; family Hylidae; genus Hyla; species Hyla sarda. The sequence goes on from NC_079192.1 coordinate 404,300,388, forward strand.
AGGGATGATCACTGTGATGTGTACTGTGAAGAAAAAAAAAAAAAAATAAAAAAAATAAAAAAAAACGAATATTCGTAATTACGAATATATAGCGCTATATTCGCGAAATTCGAATTGCGAATATTCGCGAGCAACACTAAATTAGTCATAGGCCTCTGAGCAGCAGAGCGGCGGCTAGAAGCAGTACACTGGGCACCACCACAGGCAGGTCGGCTGAGTGTGCCATTTTGATATTATAAGCCCTAATGTGGTGACTACAGGGATGATGTTGTGGGTTATAATGAGGGTAGTCCCTGAAGTGTACAGTATGTCACATAGCTGACTGGTGTAACCCAAAGTTTCTTTGTGAACCACAACCTTTTTCCTAATGAAGCTGTTCCCACATACAAAGCCCAAGAATAATATCTGTGATACAATTTAGGTTTCAGAAGAAGAATTTAGTCACTGTCCCTTTAATGGAATGCTGCTTTCACATAAATAAATATCAAGTGTTTGTGAAGATGTCTGCTACAGATATGCGTAGGAGGTGACCTTGAGGAAGTGAAAAATAAGGACTCCACTTTACTTACTTTTGAGATAATCTTTGACACTTGGAGAAATGTATCCAGAGGTAGTCCTCCCTGACGTGGCAGACAGACTAGCACTGATCTGACCAAAGGCCAATAAAAGATCTAATGAAATTCAGCAAGATCCTAGTGCAGCTGACCCCTTGAAGACATGCAGAAGTTCAGAAATATCCTTGCAGCGGGACTTGGGCAAGGCTCAGGAACCTCTTTGTTGCAGACAGGACTAATGACAATGTGGCCTATACGTAGGAGGTATACCTGACATTAGCAGTACTTAGGCTCAATAAACTTTGGTCTCCTCATGAGGTAACAGAGCTGAGGACCAAGACATATTCACTAGGCTTGGCCAAGCTCTTTCTAACTATGGCAATGTTAAAGGGGTACTCCACCCCTAGCATCTTATCCCCTATCCAAAGAATAGGGGATAAGATGTCAGATTGCAGGGGTCCCGACGCTGGGGACCCCCGGGATCTCCGCTGCAGCCCCCTGCTATCATTACTGCACAGAGAAAATACAGGGGCCGGAGCATCGTGACATCACGGATCCGCCCCCTCACGACGTCACTTCCCGCCCCCTTAATGCAAGTCTATGGGAGGGGGTGTGATGGCCGCCACGCCCCCTCACATAGACTTGTATTGAGGGGGAGGGTGGTGACGTCATGAGGGGGCAGAGTAGTGACGTCACGATGTTCCGGCCCCTGTATCGACGGTCATTACTCCCAGAGCGTGTTTGCTCTGTGCAGTAATGATAGCGGGGTGCTGCAGCGGAGATCCCCAGTGGCGGGACCCCCACGATCTGACATCTTATCCCCTTTCCTTTGCATAGGGGATAAGATGCTAGGGGCGGAGTACCCCTTTAAGTCTACCACTATTCCCCAGAAGAGGCGAGCAGACTTAGGACAGAGGACATTCACTGGTCAGACTCAGAAGTCTCATGTGACTAAATCCTTATTCATCTGTACAATACAAAGTAAGGCACAGAAAGAAAACAACAGTTACCCTCTGCATGTTGTAGACCTCAATGTATGACTTGTGGTACAATACAGACTACAAATACATTAGAAATGCAGATAATGCACTTTGTATAACCATACAATACGTGTGAGACATACTTTGAATTCAGAAAACCTATTATATTTCAGCCACCCAACTACTCTGATGAGTAGCAGCGGGAGGTGCTGTACTGGGCCACCTCACTAACCAGTCAGAAATAGAGCATACAACCATCAAAAAGCTATTTACTGAAAATGATAAGCTTATAAAAGTTCAGAATTATAGGAGGTGATTATTTTTATATTCACACATATGTATGGAAATGTATCCGGAAGTTCTCAACACTAGCGATATGCGATAAAAAAAAAAGGCCATGGGTGTTTCTGTACTTCTCATTTAAGAACATTACTCCCAGACAAACACTGGCTTAAAAGGACTGATAACAGCAAACAATTGATTGTATTGATTTGCAGAGCAAATAGTAATAATACAGTATAGACTGTTGGTTTAGTATCCCGTAAAGATAACCTGTAGGGTTAGTGACATAGTGTGGGAAAAGTCCATATATGGTATTATTCCATACGGATTGTAATTCTATAAATGAGAGAAGTAGTACTAGGATCCTATAGTTATTAGATACAATTACCATTGTCTTTCATATATATATATATATATATATATATATATATATATATATATATAGCGGAAGAAGTGCTTTGTGCGCGAAATTGCCGGTGATCGCCTTCTAAACGCTATGCACCAGATACCTCCCGGTTCTAATGGCATCTCCATGTAGGAGCTTTTGGTCGCGTTTCTCGCGGTGAGTGCGTATATATATTTTCTTGTAGCTTGTTACCATATATATATATATATATATATATATATATATATATATATATTATATAGAGATACAGCAGTGCTTCAGCTCACCCCAGGTGCGCACGGACAGCGTCATATGCGCGAAATGACCGGTTATAGCCTCTGAGCTCACAAGTCTCTCTGGAGCCTCAGTCCGCTGGCCGCATCTGTCTAGGAGCATCGAGTCCCGGTGGTGAGTGCAGATTTATGCTTTTCCTCTTATACCCGATGTATATATATATAATATAGATAAAGGGGAGCACCGTGCTCAAGGATTCCAGATGCTTGAGAAAGACTCTATTGTTGAGCTGAAACGTCACTTTTTGCACAGATGTGTGAATAAATCCACGCTTTATTGATAACTTGGAGTGCCGCTTCTACTTTACTTTCGGTATATATATATATATATATATATATATATATATATATATATATATATATATATATATTCCAGGGCCAGAATAAAAGTAAGAGGTCATCCAAGAAGCCATTAAGGCACCCAAAGACCACTAGGAAAACAGGTATTAAAGAGTAATTCCCATCTGAGCATGTCCACAGGATAGATTATAACATGCTGATCAATCAGTGGGGGTCCGACAGCTTGAACCCCTACTAATCCCAAGAATGGGGAGTAAATTGTCCCCAGAATGAACGGAGCGCACAATGTGTGTACAGTCAAGAATACAATCATTATCTATGGAGCTACCGAGCGTTGTCGAGAGTTCGGCAATGTTCAGAAGCCCCATTTACAATTACAGGAGCACTGCCACACATACATGGTGCCCTCCATTCAAGGGGACAGTTTACTTCCTTTCTGTGGATCCGTGAGGTCCCAGTGGTCAGACTCCATTAAACAGTATATCATCCCCTATCCCATGGATAGGGGATAACATGCATAGATGGGAATGACCCTTTCATACCTTGATCACAAAGTAAGAAAAAAGTAACCCCTCCACTGCCCTAAACCACCAAGGATAGTGGAATTAACACTTTGACATCCCTAGACCACCAGGAACTGGTGACATTAAAGGACATGAAAGGTTTGTATAGACCAAAGACTTGTTCAGCTATTTCTAATGTTTTCCCCATTAACATGCATTTTCGTCTCAGTAAGAGTTAGTTGCAACCAGACACCAGAACGAAAGGACTGAGCTTTAACATGCATTATTCTTCTTTCCCTTCATCATCTGTTGGAGCAGAGATGAGAAGCCACCATACACAAAAAAGCTCCATCAACCAAGACCACCAGGAAGGCTAGCCATACAAGTCAAACTAATGTTGGCCAAACCTGCCTGTTTTGATGGAACTGGCCAACCAACTAATGGGTATGGAAGCTTTCCAACTCCCCTTTACTGGATGGCTATTGTTGGGGAGAATGATGGTGTGGTAGCCCTTGGGGGGTGTATGGTAGTGGTGGTATGGTATAGGTATATAAGGGGTTAATGTTAACCCTAGAAAAGTTTGTGACGCCAGGCTGAGGGCTGGTATGCTGAATCAGTGTTCCGGCCTATCGCCGCCCTTCCCAGTAACGATAGGTGCATAATATAACGGAAGGTCCACAAGGAGATTTGAACTTGAACTAGAATAACTTTTACTGAAGTGCTTGCAGTATTCACGGTACAGTCACAGTCTCATACAAACACTCCTTTGGTTACTTAGTGACTGGCAGTAGTTGCGGACCTTGAGCTAGACAATAAGTCTCTTAATTTAGGAAGAGATTTGCAGATCCGTCCAGATTTAGGGGAGATATTAGGTCCGGAGATGCTGCAGAGTGTTTGGCAGATGATACATTCTATACTTATAATTGTTCAGCGGTTGCCGCAAGGCTCAGGCCTAGGTCACTACGATTACCGCTGTTCAGGTCTTGCTTGCTTGACAGCCCACGAGGTAAGAGAGAGAAACATGGCCGCCGCTCCCTTATATGGGCAGTGGGCGTGGCGAATCTGATTGGTCCGAACGTCTGCCATTCACCTTACATGGTGTGATGGGATTGCTTACGTCACAGGATCTATATACATTATAAAACCAAAACGAGGCTAGAGATACCAAAGTGAGGCCTGGAACGCATCCAGAGTGAGGCTTGGAACACATCACATGACCCGAAGGCCCTGCGACACCATGGAAACAAGTAATTAACCATTTATTTCCATTTATACTATACTATTTATATTATCTATGCATAAATTACTATTTATACGTTAAGATAGAGGCGACTAGGGGTAGACTAGATTACAGGGATCCCTACGTCCTAGGGACTCTGGCTATGGGGACCCATAAATAGATAAGTACCATATGAAATGCGGTACTGGGACACCATAATGGGGCATGTTGGATTTCAACTCCTGAATCCTTTTGATATCAGGCAGATAAGCCAATACCATAACAGTATGGCAATGGCACACTACCCTCTCTCTAATAAAAATAAATGCCCACTTGGCTAAGAGTGGAATTGGGCAAAGTATCTGTTGGACCATACACTTTTAATGGCTTTGTGGTCAAACATTCCCTTTGCCGATAGCTAGCGCTTCTGATCCCCCTATATACATGAACGTTTTCCCATACTGAATGGTCATATTTGGAGCTAGCCGTCAACAAACCGTTTGACTACACAGCTATTGAAGGTATATGGGCCGACAGAAAGTTTGCCCGATTCCCGATTTCCACTTTTAATCGAGTGTGAGTAAGGCACTGCCAGAAAGTTCTGACAACAGCTAAGCTCGGAGAATAAAAGGGTCGGGCAGTTAAAGGGGTACTCGGCCCACATATATCTTATCCCCCACGATTTCCATGCAGCAATCGTGCCACACCCAGCATTCTAAACAGTATGTTTATAACGCTGGGTTTCCACGGCCGGAGACGTGATGTCACACCACGTTCCCTCGTGACGCCACTCCCCCTCCATTCATGTCTATGGGAGGGGGCGTGACGGCCGTCACGCCCCCTCCCATAGACATGAATGGAGGGGGCTGCACGGAGATCATAGGGATACCAGCGACAGGATCCCTGCAATCAGAAATCTTATCCTCTATCCTTTGGATAGGAGATAAGATGTCTGTGGGTGGAGTACCCCTTTAAAATCCAACAAACCTGGTCCTTACTTGGAGTCCAAAGCCGACCATATATTTTAAACAGTTGGCCGACACTGCCAAAGTCGAGAGGTTTGGCCAACTTTTGACTAAACTGTATGGGCACCTTTAGTCTGAAATGTCATTATCTGTTATCTAAACTTGGGCGCAACTTTTATTTCTGATGTATCTGATACTTTAAAAAGAGTTATTTAGAAAAAAAATAAAATAAAAAAAAACTTTTGTACTTTTGGATGTAGAGTTTTTATCCAAAGTTTGCGGCAGTAAGATTTAAGCTTTTAGGATACAGGTCACAACTTACAAAATGTTCACATATTTAGGAATATAATTTCGCAAGCATAAAGCAAGAAAGAAAAACAAAGTGTATATGAAACCTTCCTTGTGTGTACAGTCCCATGGGAAACACTATGATGAAAACTAGGTCTCTGAGTCTGCAAGATTAGGGCCATGGGTTTTCTCTCCCCTCCCCCAACCACCCATTGGATTTGCAAAGAGCCGTTTCTGCAGTCTCCATGTATCCTGTATTGTGAGACCTCCATGACTTTTGTTTGTGTGGACAATATCCCACCACAAGCAGGTGCAGAAATGGTCTCCCGGCAAGTAAGTGCCTGCCCCATTACTGGCCCACCAGCTGCCGCCCTGATATGGAGAATAAATCCAGCACATCATTTCAGTCTAGAACCATCACAAAAACTTTCTTACGTCTGGTCACCCTTCCTGTGACCCTTCCCTTGTCTTCTGATGTCTTTGTTTGGCCCTGTTGTTGGTGCAGGGTCTGAGAGTGGGGACACAAGTGGCGGCTGCGTGTCTCAAGTGCTTGTGTCACCACCGTAGTGATCCGCCAGGAATGGGACAAGGGTCCGAGTAATGAAATGCAAAGTCCTTGAAGATTCTGCACGTATCCAATATGTGAGGGGACCTCTCCAATACTAATACATCAATTACTCAGCCTGTAGGTGTGAACTGTACTGCAAGTAATATCCAAACATACATGGAACAACAAGGTTTATTAAGCGTCCCCTATATTTCCTCTAGCTACTGGTGCCAGTACTCACTAAAGAAAATATTGACTCCTAAAGTCTAGAGTATACAATTCTAGACCTATCTATCTATCTAATATCTATCTCATATCTATCTAATCTCATATCTATCTAATCTCATATCTATCTATCTCATATCTATCTATCTATCTCATATCTATCATATATCTATCTCATATCTATCTATCTATCTATCTATCTATCTCTCATATCTATCTCCTATCTATCTATCTCATATCTATCTAATCTCATATCTATCTAATCTCATATCTATCTATCTCATATCTATCTATCTATCTCATATCTATCTATCTATCTCATATCTATCTATCTATCTATCTATCTATCATATCTATCTATCTATCTATCTATCTCATATCTATCTATCTATCTATCTATCTCATATCTATCTATCTATCTCATATCTATCTATCTATCTCATATCTATCTATCTATCTCATATCTATCTATCTCATATCTATCTATCTATCTATCTATCTATCTCATATCTATCTATCTATCGATCTCATATCTATCTATCTATCTCATATCTATCTATCTCCTATCTATCTACCTCCTATCTATCTATCTATCTATCTCATATCTATCTACCTCCTATCTATCTATCTATCTATCTCATATCTATCTAATCATATCTATCTATCTATCTAATTCATCATATCTATCTATCTATCTATCTATACATATATATATTTAATTTCTATCTCATATCTCTATATCTATTTATATTATCTATGTCTCATATCTATCTATCTATCTATCTATCTCATATCTATCTACCTATCTATCTCTCACATCTCTCTATCTATCTATTTATCTTATCTATGTCTCATATCTATCAATCTATCTATCTCATATCTATCCATCTCATATTTATCTGCCTATCTATCTCTCATATCTATCTATCTATCTATCTATTTATCTTATCTATGTCTCAAATCTATCTATCTCATATCTATCTATCTCATATCTATCTATCTCATATCTATCTATCTCATATCTATCTATCTCATATCTATCTATCTATCTATCTATCTCATATCTATCTATCTATCTCATATCTATCTCATATCTATCTATCTATCTATCTATCTCATATCTATCTACCTATCTATCTCTCATATCTATCCATCTATCTATCTATCTATCTATCTCATATCTATCTCATATCTATCTATCTCATATCTATCTATCTCATATCTATCTCATATCTATCTATCTCATATCTATCTCATATCTATCTATCTCATATCTATCTATCTCATATCTATCTCATATCTATCTCATATCTATCTCATATCTATCTATCTCATATCTATCTATGTATCTATTTCATATCTATCTATCTATCTATCTATCTCATATCTATCTATCTATCTATCTATCTATCTCATATCTATCTATCTCATATCTATCTACCTATCTATCTCTCATATCTCTCTCTCTATCTATCTATCTCTCTATCTATCTCATATCTATCTATCTATCTCATATCTATCTATCTATCTCATATCTATCTCGTATCTATCTATCTATCTACCATTTGTTTCCTAATTTCTATTCAAGAAGCAAACATATTAGACTTGTTTAATTATGACATTTATGACAAGACTAATAACTACTTAATGCAACACTGACATTTATAAATGCAAATTAGATAAAATACATGGTTTGAGACATGGAATATGGTTACCAAAGGGAAAAAAAATATAAGGTAATGTTACTAAGAAATATATAAATGGCTAAAAAGATGTGAGCAGAAAGCAGCACAGAAAGGAAGGGGTTACAATAAGCACTGGACTTCTGATGATTATAATGATAAGGACAAGGAAGAGAGAAGCGGGGGGGGGAGATAAATACAGTGACCAGCACTGGAGAAGCCGTCCAGCCCAGTAGAAGTTTACCAGGACGCCACTGTCCCTACATGAAGAATAACATCTTTTTTGTCAGTGCAATGTCTATAGACATAAATAAAACATAATAAAATTATTCCTCATAAAAAAAAAAATATATATATATATATATATATATATATATATTTATTAACTATTTCCATTTCTTATAACATTTAAATATATTTAAATATATATTTTAATGAAGGGTGATAACACACAAGGTACCTGCACAAGAGAAAGCTGTCCAGAGCCTTATGGGTGGTCAGAAATAAGAGGGAACTTGATTTACCTTCCTGAATATTTTATCTCTGAGAGACAATATGGATCCTCTGAAAAAGGCAGACAGGCTCAGCTGCACTCTCTCCTGCACATAGCACAACCTAAGCCCCAACTTATTTTTCTGTGTCTCTGTTACTAGGGACGGACTGAGCCTAACAACAGGCAGTGGACAGCAGATTGAAGAGAAGGGAGATGATAAGAGGCCATAACTTTAGAGCTTAACTTCTGGTTTAAGGAATTATTTTTGGCCAGCGCACCCAAACATAACTTTCCATCCCCTAATATATCAGGAAGCCACACCCACAATTCTCTGCTGGAGCAAAAGCTTCCTAGCGTTATACTGAAGGTGTATAGTGCATGTGCGTCTATTACAGTGTTGAAAGGATGAATGCCGAAGGCTACTTAGGGTGCGGCGTCTGTCCACATTTTTTTTTATCCCCGTTTCAGTTCCGTTCTTGCAGGCTGTAAACAAATTTTACATTTTTTTTTTTTTTTTAAATGCCACCAATGTACCCGTCTGGACTCATTTCTGTTTTTTTGATGGCAGAAAAAACGGCACATGCAGTATTTTTTCTTCCGGCAAAATAAATGAAAAAAAAAAAAGGATACAGTAAATTTAACATTGAAGTCTATGGAAAACGGATGAGCCTTTAATGTCACCCGTTTTTTGATCTGTTTTCACTTCTGAGCATGCTCAGAACATAAAATCATTTTTTTTTTGTTTCTTAACTGAACAATAACGGATCCAATGGATAACATCTGTTTGCATCCGTTATTGTCCGTTTTTTTTAAAGTCTGTTTTTATTTTTGGTGGGAGAAGAACGGTACGGGGCTAGACGGCCGTGTGAACGCAGCCTTAGACAACGCCCTCAGGAGGGACTCCAGATGGGTTAGGAGTCCACGTCCACCCACGCTGTCATATTTAACACCAAGCATCCTGTCTGCTAATCCGCACACCTTGTCGAGTGAGCGTAAAAAAAGGTTTTCTAGAATTATTTTTGTGCTCAAAAATGTTAGTGCGATAAGCTTTGTAACCCTCCCCCACTGAATTTATATAAACTTGTGTCCTTGCACAGAACGTGGCTTGGTGTATTTCCCGGTCAGTTTTGCTGCTCTCTTTATTAATCTATAGTTAACAGTCTATCATTCCAAGGTTCAGAGGTCACAGGCTGGTTACAGTATGTCTCCTACGGGATAGATTTTTTATTGCTTTTCAGTGACATGTCAGTTCAATCACATATCAAGCCAAGATGATAAAAGACGGACGCACACACTGCCTGCTGTCTCTTCTACTTCCTGACAGTCACTTGTACATCCTAAAGTATCTAAAATGGAGTCTCATGGGGGGGAATAAAAAAAAACTTTATGCCATATGCTCAAAAACTAAGCAGAGGGTTTGTTTGGTGAGATAAGCTCATAAATTATTGCCTATGTAGATAGCCACATATACTGTACATGCATATGTGATGTCCAGGTATAGGACCTTGTCCTGTTCCTGTCTTAAGTCCCCTCAGTAAGAGTCCCTACAGTCCATAGGGTTCTCCTGCAGGACTCCACCCCTTACTCATCAGTTCCTGCCTTATATAAATTCATTGTAAGTGTATTGTACATATTGTTTCATATGTATACAGGTTGTACAAATGTATAAAATGTATAGGACCTTCCTGGGTCATGTGATGCTGTCATGTGATGTACCCAGAGTTCCCTGGGTACAGGACCTACATGCTTGACAACCAATGGGATTAGTCCACCCCCCCCCCCAGTATATAAGGAGCTGTAGTCTCTAAATTCACTCTCTTCTCTCTTATCTCCTGGATCCAAAACAAGCGCAAACAGCATATACTACTCAATTCATCTCAACTAGGCAAAAGCCTAAGGAATCTGCAGCCACTAAAAACGTGAGTTATCAAGCTCTATCTACAATTCTAGTGACTACTATTCAACTCAAGCATATAATTAGTAGCACAGTGGCCTGCATAAATCTCAATACTACAAGTCCCAGCAAGCCTGTGAGGTATACTGCCTCCCGATTGCCTCTAAAGAAACTGCATAATTGTAAAGACTGTTCTATAAGAAGTTTAAGTAAAACTTCCAGTTTTGTCCTAATTCCTGCTGTGGACATTCCATTATTTCCTGCCGTTTCTGGGTTAGTTTTCGGCAGGGCCTCCTACAGAAAACAACCACATCCTGGCGTCACGACAAATCAGGGGTTAATAACACCTTGCCCCACAGGGTTAATACCACCGGACTCTGCTACACCGTTGCATCACCCCAGACACCACACATAGATAGACATACAAATATAATATACACACATACACATATACTGTACATGTATAGATAGAAATACAAATATATTGTTATATTCTTCACAATGTACTTTTAAAGGAGCACTCCAGGTTTTTTGTTTTTTGCTCATATCATGCACACTCACAATCACTAGTCCTACAGTGCCACCTGTTTTATTCCAGCACAGCTGCTTTCATTATTGAAACTGGGTCATGTGATCACCAGCCTGACACTCTATAAGTTACCCTGCTTAATGTGTCAAAAGGAAGTCAAGTCCTGGATCAGCTGACTTCCTTTGAACTACAGGGTGGCATCATCACCTATCAGATCCCCTTTTGATAGCTCTCAGACACTTCCCCTTCCCCCCAGCTCTATCTGTATACTGTTGCTGCTATCTCTATTGGATCAGGATATATAGTAGATATACACTTCCTTCCAGCTCCATCTGTATACTACTGCTGCTGCTATCTCTATGTGATCATGATATATATATATATATATATATATATATATATATATATATAGTAGTTATATACCTCCCCTCCCAGCTCTATCTGTATACTACTGCTGCTATCTCTATGGGATCAAGATATATAGTAGTTATACACCTCCCCCAGCTTTATCTGTATACTGCTGCTTTCTCTATGGATCAGGATATATAATATTTATACACTTCCCCTCCCAGCTTTATCTGTATACTGCTTCTGCTATTTCTATAGGATCAGGATATATAGTAGTTATACATAAAGATGGATAGATAGATATAGATATGAGATAGATAGATAGATATGAGATAGATAGATAGATAGATATGAGATAGATAGATATGAGATAGATAGATAGATAGATAGATATGAGATAGATAGATAGATAGATATGAGATAGATAGATAGATAGATATGAGATACATAGATAGATATATATGAGATAGATAGATAGATAGATAGATAGATATGATATAGATAGATAGATAGATAGATAGATAGATAGATAGATAGATAGATAGATATGAGATAGATAGATAGATATGAGATACATAGATAGATATATATATATGAGATACATAGATATGATATAGATAAATAGACAGATAGATAGATATGAGTTAGTTAGATAGATAGATAGATAGATAGATAGATACTGTTTATTCCAATCCTAAATTCTTCATTCACTCTTATGTGTGTAATCTCATTTACCTTTGTTCCACTCCAGGTTAGTGCCACCTATTGGCCTTTTGCAGGTACTGCACTGGTCCCGCTCTGTATGTTTACACTGATATTTGAAGAGCACTTCATTTGCTTTGTAGTGAGCGGAGACCCACGCGCAGATATTGTGCTGCTGGATATACATTGTTACTTGTTTAGAGATTAATAGCCTGTATGTAAACAAGGACATAATGGCCGCTAAGAGAGGTTATACACTAAAGCGGTAATTACAGGCTGGTGCTTTACAATACGGGGGGAGTATTCTGTGTACAAGGAATGTACACCATCATCTGCAGTGAATGTGACAGCCTTGATAAGCTAAATGGAGAAATTACATTTCATTTCATAAATCAAAACTGTGAGCAATATATATTGATTTATTTTACATTTATACTTTATCCAAACCTCTTCCCGGCTGTAAGGCAACTGGATGCAGCAGGAGCTCTCCCCCACTGTACGGTTTGGAGCTCGGTGGGATAATTGGGCATTTCTTGCCTATATCATGCACATTCACTATTGCTATTTCTAAATTGTCATTTGTTTCATTCCAGCACAGCTGCATCCATGTTTCATTACTGTAACTTGGTCATGTGACCACCAGTTGGGGGTACACTGTAATTACACTGCGTGTGGCAACTCGCAGGCCCCTGTGTGTCTGCTCGTAGCGGCAAATTGCTGCTACGAGAGGACAGTGCAGGCACAGTAGGAGGCCCATTCTTGGGTCAGTCATTGTCGGATCCATTACGTGTGACCCTACCCTTAGAGAGTCAGACTTATGATCACATGACCCAGTTACAGAAATGAAACGCATGAGATGCAGCTATACTAGTGATAATGAGATTTTTCCATCTTTAAACAGTACAGTGGGGGAGAGCTCCTGCTGCATACAGTTGCCTTACAGCCAGGACGAGCATCAATCAATAATATCTAGTTTAGCTGATAAACCTTCTCTTAGCAGCCATTACGTCCTTGTCTATGTACAGGCTATCAATCTGTTAACAAGTAACAAAGAGCAGCCATGTTGGCTTTTTACCTTTGAAGTAACCAGGGCCAGCTCTGCCTATAGGCAAAATAGTCAGCAGCCTAGAGCGCCCTCTTGAGGGGGGCACTGCTCTGCCCGCCACAATGAACTTGGCTCACAGCCAGCACCCCACCCCAGACACACACCCCCAGCGTTTGTTACAGTGTGTCACCCCAGTTGTAAGGTGATTATATGAGAAGGGGGTTTGTTACAGTGTGTCAGTCACCCCAGTAGTAAGGTGATTACATAATGAGGAGGTTCGTTACAGTGTGTCACCCCAGTAGTAAGGAGATTAAATGAGGAGGATGGTTGTTACAGTGTGTCACCCCAGTAGTAAGGTAATTACATGGGGAGGAGGTTTGTTACAGTGTGTCACCCCAGTAGTAAGGTGATTACATGAGGAGGGGGTTTGTTACAGTGTGTCACCCCAGTAGTAAGGATATTACATGAGGAGGAGGTTTGTTTCAGTGTGTCACCCCAGTAGGAAGGAGATTACATGAGGAGGAGGTTTGTTACAGTGTGTCACCCTAGTAGTAAGGAGATTACATGAGGAGGAGGTTTATTACAGTGTGTCACCCCAATAGTAAGGTGATTACATGAGGAGGAGGGTTGTTAAAGTGTATCACCCCAGTAGTAAGGAGATTACATGAGGAGGAGGTTTGTTACAGTGTGTCACCCCAGTAGCAAGGAGATTACATGAGGAGGGGGTTTGTTACAGTGTGTCACCCCAGTAGTAAGGAGATTACCTGAGGAGGGGGTTTGTTACAGTGTATCACCCCAGTAGTAAGGAGATTACACGAGGAGGAAGTTTGGTAAAGTGTGTCACCCCAGTAGTAAGGAGATTACCTGAGGAGGGGGTTTGTTACAGTGTATCACCCCAGTAGTAAGGAGATTACACGAGGAGGAAGTTTGGTAAAGTGTGTCACCCCAGTAGTAAGGTGGGGCATGTCAAAGGGCAGAGACAAGGGGGGTGGCAAAATTAACTTTCGCCTAGGGTGGCAAAAATCCTTGCACCAGCCTTGGAACTAACTTCTTAGCAGGGCGGGGCTTAGCCATACAGGGGAGGAGTCACATCCCTGTTCTCCAATTGCGGAATAGTTGTAAGGGGGAGAGCTTCTGCTGTGCCCAGTTGCCTTACAGCCAGGAAGAGGTTTGTAAAAATAGCTGATCAGTCAGTGGGTCAGTCATTGCTTCGGAGAGCTTCTTTAAAAGTATATTGGAAAATTGAATAGTGTTACATTATAACATTATACTGAAACCAGAATACTCCTTTAATTTGTTTCCTAACCCCCCGACGCTCTCCTCATGTGATGATAAGAGTATAAATCTCCCCTTTAACTTCATTATGTGGAAGTGATCCGACGTCTTGGAGTTTTTATAGAGGGGGAAACGAGTGAATATTCGGGATACGTGTCTATCCCTGACTCCTCCAATCAATCACTGGGCCCGAGCCTTCAGCTACTCCTGTCTGGGTTAATAGCGGCGGAGCAGGTTCCTTCGCCGTCGTAGATTTGTTTATTAAATGACAAGTTCCTGGGAGAGACGTTATAATATTGTCAAGCTGCGGAAATTCTAATCTCCCTCAATAACGTCTCTTATCATTACAGAATATTTGCAAGGACGTGCGCGAGAAGAGCGCGACGCCTGTAATATATATATCTATAATGCAAAATCCCCCCCTCGCCGGGAGTGACAACACCGGCTATTATAATAAATGCACAGATATTGTAAAAATGGGAACAATCAGGAGAAGATACGAAAACACATTTCTATATACGGGGACGGACGGTTATGATTAATGGTGACAGCACTTAGGAAAAGACAAGTACGAGAACGCCGAGGAAAAGGAAATTATAGGGGCTGTCTCATCTCCATGGACATCGTATGTTTAGGACCAGACTCTATGAGCGCCTTTTGTTCTGAAGAACCCAGTACCGTACGTCCAAGTGCTACATGGAATGCCAATCATGCCTGTAATACCAAGTATAACCAATAGTGGCCGCTATATTGTTTTGATCATTCCTGTATTATTAGGCTGTGCTGTACTGTGATGTCATCTTTATCATCCCTTGGATGTCACATCTCTAGGTTTATTATGTCCGTCTGCACTAACCCTACGACCTTACAATGTATATTATCTATTAATGTATTATTGTGTTTTTTATATTTGTATTGTGACATCACTATATTTCCCATATGTTAGGACATCACTGTGCTTATTACCTTATATCAGGGGGGTCTCAAATTAGTGGCCCTCCAGATGTTGCAAAACTTCAACTCCCAGCATGCCCGGACAGCCAACGGCTGTCCGGGCATGCTGGGAGTTGAAGTTTTGCAACATCTGGAGGGCCACCAGTTTTAGATCCCTGCTTTATAACATGACCTTGCTGTGTTTATAACCACTGGTATAAAGAGTTGTTTTTTTTTTTTTTTATTCTAAAGCCGAGGAACGTGCTTTCGATTCACCCAAAGTGCAAGAAAAAATGCAAACGTGTTACACTAAAAAAACGTGCACAAAGGATGCGGTCTATCGCAAGCCTTTCTCTGATAGGAGAGAGGCCCCCCAACAAACCTTACCCTTCGCCTCCGGACCAAAAGGTACCTGCGAGGTTCCAGGTTCGATGTCCCTTTTCGCCGAAGCTACTAGGGGACCACAAATGCTCCCAGCATCCCCCTTGGCGTTAGCCAAGGTATCTGCCCGCAGAGCCGATTACGGTAGGTACCCTGCCAAAGCAGGAGTACCCGGGGTGTTTGCAGGGAGGTGCGGAACCTAATGGCCACACACACCTCCCCTAGACCGCCAGGAGGGACACCCAGAAGGGCTACCGCATCCTGACAAATCCTGTGAACACACAACACGCAAAAAGTGACACAGTGAGACAAAAAGAAATAAATAAGTGAATGTGTGCAGATATACTGCCCGGACATCCGGCCGGATCTATAAAAATTTCTCTGATCCTAGCCAGAAGGCCGGGAATCAAGAGGTGAGTGCCACAAGGTGAAGAGTTCATGGTGCCCATGCTTCCACTCAGTGAGTCTATCCTCCCAGTGAGTTTCGGCATCTCGGGGTCACCACTCCCCGAGGCACAAAAGTACCTGGGCTCTAGACCCTCTCAGCCTCATGGTGAGACCCGGAGGGAACAGGTCACATCGGGGCAGCCGTCGAGCTGATTCCTCAGAACCAGCCCCGGAAAGCCCTGGTACACCTGCATCCTCCATGCAGCACCCATCCCCACCAGCCCCATATCGGCGTTACTGTACACCGGCATGAAAAACTGATAAGAACAGATACTACACTTGATCTTAGCCAAAATGCCGAGAAGCGATTATACCTTTATACCTTATACTGGTATAAAGAGTTGTTCCCAACCAGAGTGCCAAAAGAACACACCAGGGGTCCTAAAACTACTTACAGGGAGTGCTAAAACTATCTACTGAGGGGCAATCTAACTACAGGTGACTAGTGTTGAGCAGCATAGGCCATATTCCAAATCGCATATATTCGCGACTATTCGCATATTCGTAAGATTCGCATAAGCGAAAAGTTTGCGAATGCGGAAATTAGTATATGCTAATTTTCGCATATGCAAATTTTCCGCTTACACTAATTTTGTATATGTTAATTTTCGCGTTCGCTTATTTTCGCTTATGCGAATATATAACGCGCCTATTACGAATATGCGAATAGTCGCGAATATATGACGAATATTCGTCCATATATTCGCAAATATTTGCGAATTCGAATATGGCCTATATGCCGCTCTACACTACTCAACACTAGAGGTGGGGATGTGTTACAGTGTGTCACCCCAGTAGTAAGGAGATTACATGTGGAAGGGGTTTGTTACAGTGTGTCACCCCAGTAGTAGCTGATTACTACTGGGGTGACACACTGTAACAAACCCCCTTCCCATGTAATCTCTTTACTACTGGTTTGACACACTGTAACAAACCCCCTTCCTATGTAAAGAGATTACATGAGGAGGGGGTTTGTTACAGTGTGTCACCCCAGTAGTAAAGAGATTACATGAGGAGCAGGTCTGTTACAGTGTGTCACCCCAGTAGTAAGGAGATTATATGATGAGGAGGTTTGTTACAGTGTGTCACCCCAGCAGTAAGGAGATTATATGAGGAGGAGGTTTGTTATGGTGTGTCACCCCAGAAGTAAGGAGATTACATGAGGAGGGGATTTGTTACAGTGTGTCACCCCAGTAGTAAGGAGATTACATGAGGAGGGGGTTTGTTACAGTGTGTCACCCCAGTAATAAGGAGATTACATGAGGGGGAGGAGGTTTGTTACAGTGTGTCACCCCAGTAGTAAGGAGATTACATGAGGAGGAGGTCTGTTGCAGTGTGTAACCCCATTTGTAAGGAGATTATATGATGAGGAGGTTTGTTACAGTGTGTCACCCCAGCAGTAATGGGATTATATGAGGAGGAGGTTTGTTACGGTGTGTCACCTCATAAGTAAGGTGATTACATGAGGAGGAGGTTTGTTACAGTGCGTCACCCCAGTAGTAAGGTAATTACACAAGGAGGAGGTTTGTTACAGTGTGTCAGCCCAGTAGTAAGGTGATTACACGAGGAGGAGGTTTGTAACAGTGTGTCACCCCAGTAGTAAGGTGATCACATGAGGAGAAGGTTTGTTACAGTGTGTCACCCCAGTAGTAAGGAGATTACATGAGGAGGGGGTTTGTTACAGAGTGTCACCCCAGTAGTAAGGAGATTACATGAGGAGCAGGTCTGTTACGCATATTCGTAATATTCGTTGTAATTTTTTCGCATATGCGAATATAAGCATGCGCGGAAATTACCATATGCGAAAATTTAACATAAACAATAATTCGCATATACGAAAAGTATCATATGTATATATTCGCGAATATGCGATATTCGCGAATAAAATTCGAATTGCTAATATTCGCGAGCAACACTACTCATAAGTAAGGTTATTATATGAGGAGGAGGTTTGTTACAGTGTTTCACCCCAGTAGTAAGGAGATTGCATGAGGAGCAGGTCTATTTAAATGTGTTGCATACGAAGTGTAAATATTCACATATGCGAATAAACATGCTAATATTCATATATGCGAATAAAGAAACATGCGAATGTTCACATATGCGAGTACAAACATGCGAATATGTATATAGGGGAATATACACCCTTGCGAATATTCACACATTCACCCAAGATTACAAGAGGAGGAGATTTGTTACAGTGTGTCACCCCAGTAGTACTGAGATTACATGAGGAGGTTTGCGCCAGTGTGTCACCCCAGTAGTAAGGAGATTACATGAGGAGGAAGTTTGTTACAGTGTGTCACCCCAGTAGTAAGGAGATTATATAATCTCTTTACTACTGGGGTGACACACTGTAACAAACCCCCTCCACATGTAATCTCTTTACATAGGAAGGGGGTTTGTTACAGTGTGTCAAACCAGTAGTAAGGAGATTGCATGAGGAGCAGGTCTGTTACAGTGTGTCACCCCAGTCGTAAGGAGATTACATGAGGAGCAGGTTTGTTAAAATGTGTTGCATGCGAATATTCGCAAGGGTGTAACTTCGCATATGTGAATATATTTAGTTCGCAAGTGTAAATATTCACATATGCGGATATTCATGCATGTGAACTTGCAGACATGCTAATATTCATATATGCGAATAAAGAAACATGCGATTGTTCACATATGCGAGTACAAACATGCGAATATTTATATAGGGGGTTTATACACCCATGCGAATATTCACATTCATATTCGCAAGAGTGTAAATTCGCATATGTGATATATATTTAGTTCGCAAGTGTATATTTTTTTCATATATGCGAATATTCATGCATGTAAACATGCAGACATGTGAATATTCATATATACGAATAAAGAAACATGCGAATGTTCACATATGTGAGTACAAGCATGCGAATATTTATTATGGGGGTATAAACCCATGCGAATATTCACATGTGCGAATATTCACACATTCACCCAAGATTACAAGAGGAGGAGGTTTGTTACAGTGTGTCACCCCAGTAGTAGCTGAAACTCCTAAAACTATCTATAGGGGTCAAGCTAATTACGGGGTTCCTAAAGCTACATACAGAGGGCACGTTAACTACAGGGGTTCCTAAAACTACATACAGGGGGCACATTAACTACAGGGTTTCCTAAAACAACGTACAGGGGGCACGTTAACTACAGGGGTTGCTAAAACTACCAACGGGGGGTCCCAAAACTACCTTCAGGGGCCAAGATAACTACAGGAGTTCCTAAAGCTACCTACAGGGGGCACGTTAACTACAGGGATTCCTAAAACTACCTACAGGGGGTCCTAAAGCTACCTACAGGGGGCACGTTGACTACAGGGATTCCTAAAACTACCTACAGGGGTTCCTAAAACTACCTACAGGGGGCACGTTAACTACAGGGATTCCTAAAACTACCTACAGGGATTCCTAAAACTACCTACAGGGGGCACGTTAACTACAGGGGTTCCTAAAGCTACCCACGGGGGCAAGTTAACAACAGGGGTTCTTAAAACAACCTACAGGGGGCACGTTAACTACAGGGGTTGCTAAAACTACCAACAGGGGGAGTCCTAAAACTACCTTCAGGGGCCAAGATAACTACACAAGTTCCTAAAGCTACCTACAGGGGGCACGTTAACTACAGGGTTCGTAAAGCTACCTACAGGGGGCACGTTAAGTACAGGGGTTCCTAAAGCTACCTACAGGGGGCTTGTTAACTACAGGGGTTCCTAAAGCTACCTACAGGGGGCACGTTAACTACAGGGGTTCCTAAAGCTACCTACAGGGGGCTCGTTAACCTCAGGGATTCCTAAAACTACCTACAGGGGGTCCTAAAACTACCTACAGGGGGTCCTAAAACTACCTACAGGGGTTCCTAAAACTACCTACAGGGGGCACGTTAACTACAGGGGTTGCTAAAACTACCAACAGGGGGGTCCTAAAACTACCTTCAGGGGCCAAGATAACTACACGAGTTCCGAAAGCTACCTACAGGGGGCTCGTTAACTACAGGGGTTCCTAAAGCTACCTACAGGGGGCATGTTAACTACAGGGGTTCCTAAAGCTACCTACAGGGGGCATGTTAACTACAGGGGTTCCTAAAACTACCTACAGGGGTTCCTAAAACTACCAACAGGAGGGGTCCTAAAACTACCTAAAGGGGGTCCTAAAGCCACCTACAGGGGGCACGTTAACTAGAGGGGTTCCTAAAACTACCTACAGGGGGCACGTTAACTACAGGGGTTCCTAAAGCCACCTACAGGGGGCACGTTAACTACAGGGGGTCCTAAAGCTACCTACAGGAGGCACGTTAACTACAGGGGGTCCTAAAGCTACCTACAGGGGGCACGTTAACTACAGGGGTTCCTAAAGCCACCTACAGGGGGCACGTTAACTACAGGGGTTCCTAAAACTACCTACAGGGGGCACGTTAACTACAGGGGGTCCTAAAGCTACCTATAGGGGGCACGTTAACTACAGGGGTTCCTAAAGCCACCTACAGGGGGCACGTTAACTACAGGGGTTCCTAAAACTACCTACAGGGGGCATGTTAACTACAGGGGGTCCTAAAGCTACCTACAGGGGGCACGTTGACTACAGGGGTTCCTAAAGCCACCTACAGGGGGCACGTTAATTACAGGGGTTCCTAAAACTACCTACAGGGGGCACGTTAACTACAGGGGGTCCTAAAGCTACCTATAGGGGGCACGTTAACTACAGGGGTTCCTAAAGCCACCTACAGGGGGCACGTTAACTACAGGGGTTCCTAAAACTACCTACAGGGGGCATGTTAACTACAGGGGGTCCTAAAGCTACCTACAGGGGGCACGTTGACTACAGGGGTTCCTAAAGCCACCTACAGGGGGCACGTTAATTACAGGGGTTCCTAAAACTACCTACAGGGGGCACGTTAACTACAGGGGGTCCTAAAGCTACCTATAGGGGGCACGTTAACTACAGGGGTTCCTAAAACTACCTACAGGGGGCACGTTAACTACAGGGGTTCCTAAAATTACCTACAGGGGCGTCCTAAAACTGCCTACAGTGGGGCCCTGAATACAGGGGGCAAACCAATGCAATATCAAAAAGTAGCAGTAAAATAGCGGCGGAAATTATCATTTTGCGCTATATTTACAGCTGAAATGCTTTAGTAAGTGTTATCCTTACACTTCAGCACCATGGACACTCAATTTGAAATGTTAGTTCCCCTTTAAAAAGAGAAGTTTTGACTGCGCTGTGGAGACAATGTGGCAGATGGACCTGTTGTGGATGTGATTGTTACTATGTGGTGACTTAGCCAAGAGAATCCACCTGGATCCAAAGTCCATTCCTCCCATGTAACTTTGAGATAACAGCTCCGGGGCCTATTCTCTATCCGGGTGTGGGCCCTGCACCCATCTGTCGCCCTCTCTGCTGCTATCTCCTGGCCCTGCACCATCTGGACAATTCCTACTTTACATTCCAATTAACCCCTTCCCGGCCCGGGGCCCCTCTCATGTCATTGTCTTGCAGACGGCCTGTAATATACACCCCGAGACGCCATTGTGGGAAAAGTTACGTCTGTAAATAAACTATTGTGTATGGAATGTGAACGAGGGGTGGGGGTGGGGGGGGAACCTTAGAGCCATGAAGGGTTAAACCGTCAGGAATGAGAAGAGTTTTCTGTCATTTATAGTGCAGGACAATGGCGGCGGCACATGGAGGCAGATGGCACTGAGGTGGCGGAAGGGAGATGGGAATAAACAAAACTCTATGACAAGATTTTATTGTAATTCAGGAATGTTACATGGAGGCGTCTAAGATTCACATCTATCTATCTTTGTATCTATCTCATATCTATCTATCTATCTATCTATCTCATATCTATCTATCTATCTATCTATCTATCTCATATCTATCTATCTATCTCATATCTATCTATCTATCTCATATCTATCTATCTATCATCTCATATCTATCTTTGTATCTATCTCATATCTATCTTTGTATCTATCTCATGTCTATCTATCTATCTATCTATCTATCTATCTCATATCTATCTATCTATCTATCTATCTATCTATCTCATATCTATCTATCTATCTCATATCTATCTATCTATCTATCTATCTATCTATCTCATATCTATCTATCTATCTCATATCTATCTATCTCATATCTATCTATCTCATATCTATCTCATATATATCTATCTCATATCTATCTATCTCATATCTATCTATCTATCTATCTATCTCATATCTATCTCATATCTATCTTTGTATCTATCTTTGTATCTATCTCATATCTATCTATCTATCTATCTATCTATCTATCTCATATCTATCTATCTATCTATCTCATATCTATCTATCTATCTATCTATCTATCTATCTATCTATCTCATATCTATCTCATATCTATCTATCTCATATCTATCTATCTCATATCTATCTCATATATATCTATCTCATATCTATCTATCTATCTATCTCATATATATCTATTTCATATCTATCTATCTATCTCATATCTATCTCATATCTATCTATCTCATATCTATCTATCTCATATCTATCTATCTCATATCTATCTATCTATCTATCTCATATCTATCTCATATATATCTATCTCATATCTATCTATCTATCTATCTATCTCTCATATATATCTATTTCATATCTATCTATTTATCTATCTATCTCATATCTATCTATCTCATATCTATCTATCAATCTGTTGTGGTGGCCCAGTACAGCGATATGTTACCCATGCTCCTGCTGTCCTGTCAGGCAGCCTCCTTCAGGGCCCCCTGCATTAGTTTCCCCATTGTAAATAAGTTGTACTGTATATGTTTTATCACTTTAAGAGTTATACCATGCGAGTTTCCCGCTGCAGTAAAAAAAATCCGCTTTTCCCCATTGAACTCAATTTAATCGGTTGCAAATTTTTCATTTGCGGAAAATTTGCCGTGGAAAAACCTGCTGCAGCTCAGACCTACTATAGACCTACATGTGTGTACTTACCCTTAGTGTGGAATTTATAAAAATCTACATGTAATATGGGGATTTTTCTCTGGATTCGGGGCAGATTGTCCAAACCTCTGTCACATGTGGACCTACCCTAATTGCCATAGGTGCTGTGTGATTAGTCCTTCAATGTAAAATAAATTTAAAAATAAATAAATAAATAAAGTTTTAATAAAACTTTATTTAAAAAAAAAAAATATATATATATTTTCTGTCAAGTTGGATGTTACCTGCTCTATCCTATCATATAGCCAGGGATAAGATGCAGCAGAGCTGACCAAGTTTAGGGAAGGTACACCCTACTATCTCTTAACCAGTGTGCCTCTATCTGTTGCAAAACTACAACTCCCAGCATGCCCGGACAGCCAAAGGCTGTCCGGGCATGCTGGGAGTTGTAGTTTTGCAACACGCCGCTTGGGAGACACTGGTCTATAGCCAACTTTCCCCCCCTAACCCCTCATCTAAATCCTCTCCTAATAGAACAGCGCCCCTAGTGGCCAACCCTGACAAACACCAGAACACTTTTCTGATGTGTTTACATCTACCGTAGCGTTCCGAAAGACATATTGCTTTAAGAGCGAGACGCGTATCCATCTAATGTCCCCATAGACGTAAGAAACGTGCGGCAGAAGCGATTTTAAGTGGGAATGATGTATTTATTGGCGACTTCAATATAAAAACCGCTATATGTATAATCCACTCGGGATCTGCTACTACAGTGAGAGACGTTGCTTTGTGCTTATATGGCGGCGAATATGTCATTACATTCTGGTGACATTCTCCTGATAGATCTCCTCTCGCCTCCTCATATATATATATATATATATATATATATATATATATATATATATATATATATATATACGATGGGGGGGGTGGACGACGCTTGATTCATATCATTTGTCACACTCTCTGGCGGTAGTCAAGGTGTTTATCAAAAACCCGCGTTTAGCCACAAGAGAAAATTGTCTCTAAAATTGGCACGGAAAGACAGGCGACCGTGTAATCTCATGTTTTATAGGTTAGCGCTCCACCCGACAATGAATCCTGTTCCTTTATTTTTCACCGTTGCGTGGGATTGACCCGCGTTCAAAAATTGCAGGGTGACACTACGGTGAAAGATAAAATATATGGGGGAGATTTATCAAAACGTGTACAGGGGAAAAGTTGCTCAGTTGCCCATAGCAACCAGTCAGATCATTACTTTCATTTTGCAGAGGCCTTTTCAAAAATGAAAGAAGCGATCTGATTGGTTGCTATGGGCAACTCAGCAACTTTTCCTCTACACAGGTTTGGATAAATCTCCCCCATTAATGTCTTCAAGAAATGTTTAAGTAAATAGAAGCCCTTGGTTTACCCTTTTGTAGAAAAAATAAAAAAAATAAAAAATAAATCTAAGCAGATCTTTCTCAGTTATTACTGATCTTAGGAAAGTTGGGTGAAGGCCAATATGGCCACCAGGAAAGCTACCTCATGAGTAGTGTTGCTCGCGAATATTCGCAATTCGAATTTTATTCGCGAATATCGCATATTCGCGAAATCGCGAATATTCGCAATTTATTTTTTATTTTTTCTTCACAGTACACATCACAGGCTCTAATACTACTGTGTGAGACCGGTGTGCGAATTTACGCATATACGAAAATTAACATATGCTACATATGCGAAAATAAAACGAGACTATAACGGATATGCGAATATCCGCGAATATGACGAATATTCGTCCATATATTCGCGAATATTCGCGAATTCGAATATGGCCTATGCCGCTCAACACTACTCTATGGGTAGTGTTGAGCGGCATAGGCCATATTCCGTCATAGTCTTGTTTTAATTTTCGTTAATGTTGATTTCTGTATATGCTAATTTTCGCATATAAACATTTCGCATGCGCGACGTTTCGCATAGGCGAAAATAAAGCTAGATTATGATATGCGAATATCCGCGAATATATGACGAATATTTGTCCATATATTCGCGGATATTCGCATATTTGTTTATGCTAATTTTGATTTATGTTAATTTTCGCATACAGGAATTGTCGCATATGTGAATATTTACATATGGGAATTTAAGCATCTGCGAATTTTTGTTTGCGTTTATTTTCGTATACACGAATTGTCGCATATGAGAATATTTGCATGGTTTATGTAAATTTTTGCTTATGTTAATATTCGCATATACGAAAATAAAATGCTACTATTACAAATATGCGAATTTAGCGAATATACGACGAATATTCGTCCATATATTCGCGAAATATCGCAAATTCGAATATGGCCTATGCCGCTCAACACTAATGAGGAGTCCATGCCTTTCAAAAGTCTGGGAAAGCTGTGTGATAGCCAAGACAGAGTCATAATATAGGTGGCAGCCAACTTTTCCAGACTCTTGATTTGCCTAGTTTTGTTGCAGCACAGACTGAGGGATGTATCACTACACACTTTGGTGTGTCTGCCTTTCAGGACATTGGGAAAGCTGTATGAGAGCCAAGATAGGCATCAACTTGACTTTTATAAGATTTCATCCAACTATTCCACAGTCCTGATTTGCTTAGTTTTGTTGCAGCACATGAATGGGGGATACATCACTTTATGAGACCTGTGTACCTTTCAGGAGCCTGGAAAGGCTGTGTGAGATAAAGACAGACATCAATTTAACTTCCACTGAAGACATCATCCAAATTTTCCACAGTCCTGATTTGCTTAATTTTGTTATTATACATGAGGGAGAAATGTATCCATGCATCATTAGGTGCATTTGCTCTTCAGGAGTCACAGAAAGCTGTGTGAAAGCCAAGACATATGTCAGTTTGACTCCTTTCAAAGTTGTTATCCAGCTTTCCCAGAGTCCCAATTTGCTTAGTTTTCTTGCAGCACATGAGAGAGTGATTTATCTTTGCCTGTTTGCCTGTCAGGAGTCTGTGAGAGTTGGGTGATAGCTAAGACAAATGTTGACTCCTATCGACTCGTCATGTTGGAATTTACACCTGTATTCAAAATTCTGCTTCCTCTTTGTTCACAGGACAAAATAAACTTATATCACTCTGCTGCCCCCTCATGGTTGTGAATCTGTAAAGCGCATGCTCTGCAGTGATGCATTAGTGCAGCGTTCAAAGGGGATTATGTGGGATTAGTGTTGAGCGGCATAGGCCATATTCGAATTCGCGAATATTCGCGAATGTATGGACGAATATTCGTCATATATTCGCGTATATTCGCATATTCGTAATGTGTCCGATTTATTTTCGCATATACGTAAATTCGTGTATGCGAAAATTAGCATATGCTAATTTTCGCACTTACATTAATTAACTGCGTGCAAAAAAAATCGCATATGCGAAAATTATCATATGCTAAAATTCGCACACCAGTCTCACACAGTAGTATTAGAGCCTTCTTTACACCACACAAGCTGGAAGCAGAAAGGGATGATCACTGTGATGTGTACTGGGAAAAAAAAAAGAATATTCGTAATTACGAATATATAGTGCTATATTCGCGAATATACGCAAATACGCGAATATGTGATATTCGCGAATAAAATTCGCATTGCGAATATTCGCGAGCAACACTATGTGGGATTAGAAAAACTTGGCTGCTCTCTGCCAAAAACAGTGCCACACCTGTCCACAGGTTGTGTATGGTATTGCAGCTCTCCCCTGTTCACTTCAGTGAAGCTGTGCTGCAAAACTAAACACAGCCTATTGACAGATGGGGCACTGTTTTTGGAAAAAGGCAGACATTTTTTTTTTTTTTTCTAATCATGTTCAACCCCTTTGTAATGAGTCTGTCAGACTGATGGCCCAAACTGCTGACACTGTTAGATGCTGTTAGAGCAAGGAGACGCATGGTGCCTGTCTCTGCTTGACTGACAGTCAGCTGAGACAGTGACTGTGCTGTTCTTACAAATTGTGCGCAGGTGCGAGATTTGGAAACAGGGCTCAGCTTTCAGGTGACTGTCAATCAGCAAGGACAGGGACGTATTACTGTATAGTGATAAGTGTATTTCAGGACTCTGAAGCACCAGAAGGGTGGAAGGCTGGAACGCATTCTCGCTGCTCCTTCCCTGTTCCTGCTTGATTATGTGGTGGCCCAGTACGGGATGGTGTTTCCCCGTACCTTCCTGCCCTGTCAGGCAGTGTCCCCAGGGCCCCCTGCAGTTGTATCCCCCATGAATATAAGTTGTATATTTTATTGTGTATTGTAGCTTTAATACATTTACCATGTGATTGTTACCCAGGAGGTACTAGTGAACAGCTGACCCCAAAGGTGACCTATGGGCTCCTTGCTAGTCTCCCCCATACAAGCCCTTGGTGTCGCTAGCCTCAGGCTCTTGTTCCTGAGGTCCAGTCCAGTCAAGACGTCTCAGAGTGTGTGTCCACAGCATTGTAGGCCGCAAGTTAAGTCTTGCAGCCAAAAGTCAAGTGCACATTAAGCTAAAGTCATAGCCCTGTCAGTCAAGTCTGTTGTCTATCCAGCGTGGCCTGCACTAAATTCTCCCGTCCACTACAAGTCCTGGTCACCTCCTTTGGCCCTGACTGTACTGCATAGACTGTAACAACTGTCTTCATTGCCCTCGTGCCTAGCCCAGGATCCAGCGGTACACCTTCGGGTGGTTAGGGCTAAACCACGCCCTGGCGTCACAAATACAAGGGGTAAATACCATCTGCCTCTAGGGTAATAACATCTGCCCTGCACCACACACCCTGCCGCCATTGCCACAATTAACAGTCAGTTGTTTTCCGATCTTATTCCTGGGTTGTGCATACAAGTCGTGTGTAGGTGCAAGATTTAGAAACAGGGCTCGGCTTCCAGCTTACTGTCAGTCAACCAGGGACATGGATGGGAGGGGAAGTGAGTAGGCATCCCAGTTTTAGACTCCTGAAACACACTTATCACTATGCTGTAATACATCTCTGTTCCTGCTGGAAGCCGGGCCTTGTTTCCAAATCTCACACCTATGCACAATTTGTATGAACACTGCTGGAACGAGATCTGAAAACAGGGTTTGGCTTCCAGCTTACTGTCAATCAAGCAGGGACATGGATGGGAGGGTAAGTAAGAAGACGTCCCTGCTTTAGACTTCTGAAACACACTTATCACTAAGCTGTAATACATCTCTGTTCCTGCTGGAAGCCAAGCCCTGTTTCCAAATCTCCCACCTATGCGCAATTTGTATGAACACTGCTGGAAAGAGATCTGAAAACAGGGCTTAGCTTCCAGGTGACTGTCAATCAAGCAGGGGCAGGGATGAGAGGAGGTGATCTAGCCCTTAGTACTTCAGGAACTTGGGAACACCTCTTTAACTCTTTGCTCTAGCATTTTTCTCTGTTATGGAAGCACAGACAGATATATGAAAGGTGCCATGTGTCTCCTTGTCGTAACATCTATCGAGCAGTGTCAGCAGATTGGAACGTGAATTGCAGCTGACAGAGTCCCTTTAAATAACAATTCCTCCCACATTAAATCACACCGCTACCTATTTCA